>NC_073692.1:26010801-26299262 GCF_029784155.1 Uranotaenia lowii
ATTTTTTAAATATATGATTTCACCGATTTACACGCGTTTTCCCTTGACCAAATTTTGACCGTATCACCCTTAAATGGTAGCACATTTGATCGAGAAACATAAACTTTTTACAAACTGATTGATGACAGGCAAGTAGGTGCAACAACCCTAGGGGCCATAGTCTACTAGACTGGAGGTTGAGTTGTGCAACACTGGATCTATCAGCACATATCGCAAGCATGGAATACCATGCAGACAGGACGTCAGTGATAGATATCACCTTTGTGGGCCGCTCATTAAAAACTGACACGAATTGGAGAGTGAGTGACAATTATACGCACAGCGATCACCAGGCGATACGTTATAGCGTTGGAGACAGAAATCCGGTAGCAGTATAAGGTAACTGCCAGTCCATGAGCGGAGATGGAAGACAAAGTTTTCGATAAGGAAGTGTGCACCGAAGCTATAAACATGCAAGAAGCATCGCAGGTCCATAATGCTGAGCAGCTTATAAAAACGATGGTAACGGTGTCCGACATGACCATGCCCACAAGGAATACATCGAAGTGGTGGCGTCGACCAGCTTACTGGTGGACCTGCTGAGCTTCGTACTAGCTGCCTAAAAACCAGACGACGAGCTCAACGGGTGAGAAACGAAGCCGACAGAGAAACGAGAGGTGCCGATTACCGAGCAGCCAGGGTGGCATTTAACCGAGCTATTAAAACAAAGAGAACTGTTACAGAGCATTATACCAGAACGTAGATTTTAAGATTTTCAGATTATTTTTTTTGGTTCGATTATAGTCATTTTACAATCATTATGGCATTCGCGACTTTATGAACGTTACAGTTGGCGGATCGTTATTGAAAAACTTATCCGGTACAACTGTGTTCGATGTTTACTCTGCAATGCACAAAAAATACAAAAATCTTCAGGCAGGATTTGAATCCTCAATCTCCGATTCTGTCTTTCGATAATTTCCATGGACACTTATCTATTATAACGCAGAAAAATTTGCTTCAATAGCAGTAGAAGCCGCGTCCTTTCAGCAATAACTATGGTTGTTGGAACCACTTATAAGAAAACGGATTTTTATTTGCTTCTACTATTAATTTTTAAACTTAACTGAATAATAAACTCAATAAGCTTAATCAACTTTTCAATAACTGAGCCCGTTCTTATTTCCTCGAATCTAATTGATGTGTTTCCGCAATATCCAAAAAGGAAACGGGGCAACTAACCGGTCAATTACCAACGTGTATAGTTTCGAACAAACTATTCATATTTTTGGAACAGAAACTGGGTAAACATCGTGCGGGCATTTTTTATTTTTGCACAGGCTGACATCGACCTTGAAACAGTTCCTGTCGATCTGCCTCGAACGGCTTAGTTTCTCGAAAATAAATTATAAATTCCTCAATTGTTACACAAAACGTGATATACTCAAGGCAACATTCGATGCAGAAGATTAGATTTGAAGTGCACCCCGGCTGATTGTTGTGGAAAATTTGCATTTCCATAACATTGCAGCGCGATCCATCCAGAAAGCTGGTGGGGAGGTGACCTTCGGCTGGGTCAGTTTAATGACGACCAAGACGTACGGAACGGTTTTTTGCGTTGCAAACGTGTTGGCGTGATCCGTAATCCGACGGCTTCTGGAGATGACCTTTGAGCACGCATTCCGGGATAAAGCATCCGGAAAGGAGCAAATATACAGTTGAGATATGAATATGAGTCCCGATTAGCGTGCAACTTTGTATGTCACCTAACCAGAAACGCATCAGGACCTGCAGGCTTATTCTTAAGTCCATCAGAATTAACGACACTTGTTGCTCAACTGCAAGCATGGAATGTTACCGTTTTTGCTAATCATGCCACACGTAGAAAGAAACGTCGTCGCACCCCTCAAACTATTAACTTTTACAAACTTAATGCTAAAGGACTTTGTTTTGTTTCAATTATTTGTATCCTGAAAATTTATCACCATGAAATTGATGTGTTCGTGTTTTTAAAAATCGTAATAGATTTCTAAGCTATCTAAATATTATAAAATCATTTTTTCACGGTCGCCATGTATATCACAGAATTAAGGTGCTTTACGATTTCCTGTTAAAAAATCACTAACCCGTCGCCATACCGTTAAGAAACCGGTTAGGAATTTTTCATTTCTGGCCTGGTTTTCAGATCACATCGCTTGAAGATCCTTGAAATTGTTTTTAAAGGGATATTTGATTCGAGAAATCTTGAATAAACCTACTTGGTTTAAAATCCTTGAGAAAAAAAAGAGAACTCTACACGGAAAAAAAATGCATGGGCTTTAAATACAGAGTCATGATAATTTTACTATATCCATCATTAGTATTTTCAACCATGATTTAGTATTTTTTACCGAAAATCTGGGCGATAATACTATGACATAGTATTTTTACTATGCGAACTTTGACAGCTCATAGTAATTTTCTCGTGTCTTAATTACCATGCGCATGATATTTTGATATTACACAATTCGTGTTCTTGAAATTACTATCCCCATGGTAATGTTGAAACACCGTCATTTGTGTGGTCAAAAATACTATGCGCATTATAATTCATAGTAATTTTACTATGTGCTTCGTTCGAGTGTTTATTTTGTACGGGTCAGCCGTTCGCGATTTCGGAACGCGAACAAAAATTATCGGATTTTCGGTTTGTCGGATCGGGAAATGTATTCTCTCAGGTAAGTAAATTGTGTTTTTTTGTTACTTCTAATGAACTGCGTATGAAATATGCTAACAGAACAATTTTCCTATATTGTTGACGAAAGATTTCCCAGATTGTGTCGTCGACCAGCTGGAAAGGGCCTCAACGAGCCTTTGAACCCGCACCCGGAGCGGCACAGCAGATTAGTCTGTCGGCGAATGCGCTCGTGTTCCTCAACCTCCCTGGATTTCGGACATTGGACAACGTCGGAGGACATTGTGCCGATAGCTGCTAACCGGTGAGCTGGCGCACTGTTTGCGGAACGCAATTTCAGTACATCTGCCGGGCCGTTAAATTCAGGCTTTCAGGTGAGTGAAATTGTGTTTTTATTTTCTAATTATTTTACTGCTTGTTGAACAAGCAAACTGAACATTTATTGTACGTTTTCGTATTTCTTATAATTAATTGTTTCCCGTTTTTTTTTCATTTTCATTTCAGACGCTAAGTGTGAAGCAACCCCTGTGCCCCCTTCGTGGGTGGTGCACCATGAATTGAAGTATTAAAAAAATAATTTAAATAAATAAAAATTTTAATTTGTAACAAATGAATTTTATTTCGAGGTCTTTATACAATGCCGCATGGTAATTTTGTGATGTATATCATGATAGGGTACTCATTTTAATGTGTTATTACGATAATGGAAAATTGCAATTTTACAATGCTCGAAGTAAAAGAGCTCATTCTATCATTGACAATTTTACTATGAACGTAGTCAAAATTACTATGCGCAGCCAAAATTAACACAAAGTAAAATTACTATGTGCATGGTAATATCAAGTACAAAACATTATTGACTCAAAAATATGGTTGCGTGTTGTTCATTTAAACCACGGATCTAGTAATTTTACTATGCTTTTTTTTGTGTGTAGTAATTGAGCCTTGAATTTGTCTGTAGGCCCTAAGTCAATATTGACTTATAATATATATTGTATTTTCCCTAAAAAGAACTTTTCTGCCCAATTGTCTTAGTTGTTTCTAAAATTTTTGTCATTTTTGTAATTTTATTTATTTTTTCATTTTTGTTATCGTCATTTTGCAATTCTTGTAATTTTTTGTCATTTTTGTGTGGTCAATTATTTGAATCCCGTTAATTAACCACTCTTACTTTTACTAACACTCTAAGCTTACATTAAGAATTCCGACTATCCGAATCTCTAGCTTTCGGTAACTGAGTTCGTTCTCGAGACAAAAACTTATAAACAACCTAAACTACCGCACACGCAGTAGCAGTATCAATGATAGCCAGACAAGTTTTCCAATAAATTTCCGCAGAACAATAATTCAACTGGAAAATAAATTTCCCGATTTTTCCAATTTCCGGCTGCCTTTCTTTTGTCTTTACCAAGACACATGCAGGCGACATATGTTTTCTATTGCATTAGTTTCGGTTATGTAGCTTGACCTTTGCTTTTGCTTCGTATTTGGTGGGATGATGGTGCGTTTCCGCCCGCTGAAAGCAATCGGTGTGGATGAAGGAGGAAGGTAACACACATTCGTTTCTTAGGACCATACTTCGTCGAGTGTGTTTCCTCGATACGCCGATTTGTGATTTGTAGTGGAGGGAAAATCTTTTTCTATTAGCTGTGTCCAATCGACCATATGCGTCAGGCGGTGTGTTGTTCTTACTCAAGCTCAAGGATATAGCTTCCTAGTTTGGTACACCAATGTGAGTCGGTTTTTGGCCAAATCACGTGCACCTCTCTATCGGGAAAAACTACAAACGGACGCTTTTTATCTGAAACAATGTAGTCCAAATTTCCATTTGCAGCCTGGAAAAACCTTTTACAGATAGTAGGTATGTCGCCCCGGCTTAAGAATGAGCAATTTGTCTGGGTGAAAAGTTCGTGACAGCCAGATAACGGTGGCTGGCATTCGAGAATTTTATTCATCCACTCACTGCTCAAAAAAAGACACCCTAGACTGGACGACTTGCCTCGACTCGACGTCCACTATTAGACCGACGACAGTTTGCTCACTGTCTTATCATCTAATGTGTTTTTGATAGTGGCTGAATTTTCAAGTCCCCTGCTAAACCTTCATTTTGCACTTTGCTTTTGGGGTTAAGACCGCGTGACCGGTCGAAAAGTGATACCTGAGGCAAAAAGGACGAGAAAAATGTTTCAAATTATTTAGTAAGCGTTTACAGCACTAAGCTTTTAGCCATACTGTTTTATGGATAGTGACTAATGACAGCATCAAACGAAGCAAAAAAAACGGTAAGAGCTGGAAAACTTATGTAAAAGGCTAATGAAAAATAACAATTAACGGTGGCACCCTCCGTTTTAGGACTCTGATTGGGAATAATTTCCAGATAAGACTAGTCGGGGATGCTAGAGGCCAAACTTTGCATGTTGCGGCTAACCGTAAACTGTCTGTTAATTATCTCAATTTATCAAGAATAAATTATCCGGAGACTGAAAACTTAAAAAGAACCAACGAATGGTATCCTGGAATAATCGAAACGATTTTTGTTTATCAATTTTTCTAATAATGTATTTAGGGCTACATCTGAGCCTTCATTATCATTCCTTGTTCATATAAGTTGTCGGGAAACATCGCTTCAATCTTAGATCGTTAAATTCTTTTTGATATTGATGCATTCCTATTAGGTTTCTTCACAATTTAGATTGTCTCTGACACTGTTTTTATTTATTAAGGGGTGAATTTAATAACAACCTTCTTTTGACAAACTGACTGAAAAAAACTGACCAGTGTGACTAAAATTAGAAAAAGTACAAAAATGACAAAATAAAATAAAAGACAAAAATGTCTAAATTGGCGAAAATGACAAAAATTTTAAAAAAATTACAAGAATTACTGTTACTCGCACCGAGCCAACATTGAACCCATCGCTCCCCTATCAACTACGAAACGAAGTGAAAACAAGTTCGCCTACAGCAACACCCCTGACAGGTACAGCAACGGAACGTCAGTAATCTCGACACACGACAGCGAAGATTGAGAAACAAGCGTAGCAGAAAACGTGACACAGCATTTCTCGGTTTGGTGATTTATGCTCTTAAGTAGTTTACGAAGTGAACAGGTATAAGATACGATTTATAGCCGATACCTAAACTTATAAGCTTTATTATCTTTAGCCAGTTTACGAAGATTTATAAGCCGATTAATTAGCCAGTTTACGAAGATTTATTAGCCGATAATTAGCCCTTCCGCTATCAGTTTCGTCAGTGCCTTCCGCAGTAAGTGCTTGAATTCATGATAGGTAAGCAGATCTTACATTATCAGAAACTTTTCACTACAAGTAATTCTTAATTATTATAATCTAGTACCCAACATTGTAATTGAGAGGTACGCTTTGAGTAAGCAGACGACTGCTGAAATTCGAAATAACTACACGGTGAGGTTTCATATAATATGTTAAATGCAATAAGAGAACTTAACCTCAAAATGTTACAGGTTGTTACGACACTGAACCAACGGCTTAAGCCAAGTTTATATCGAGTTGCTAGACGGTCAATCACTGACTGTAAGTTCATTTCAACTAAATAACCAGACATAGTCTAACACTGAAATATATTTTCAGGAATTTTATATTCTTTCAAAAGGAATTAATAATAAAATTGACTGATTAAACCGTCGTGCAACATTATATAAAATTCAGTCATGGCAAGCATCGAAGTTGGAAATGACGAACAACTACCGAAAGAGGATACGGTTATGCCCATGAGTATCGCAGCAAATAAAGATGAGGACGTTAATACAAACCCGACATCCGTCCCAAATGAGAAGACGCTCGGAGCTAAACCCAGAAAACCTAGAGCTCCCAAAGTAACAGCAAAGCCGAAATCGAAACGCATTCCACTCCGAACGGCAAGGAAGCGTGCTAATTTTCACTGTGGGAGTTGCAACGAACGGGACAGCAGCAGAATGGTAATGTGTGACCAGTGCGAGGTCTGGTACCACTTCTCCTGCGTAGAGGTTACCTCCGGTGTGGCCAATCAAACCAATTGGGAGTGCCCGCGATGCGAGGCTACAATCAATCGACGAAAATCAATAAGGAATGAGCAAAAGACTCTAGTTCAGCGCCAAGAGCTCAAACTTAATCCAGATCCCGAGGTACAATCAATAAGTAGTAGAAAAAGCTCCCGTAGCGAGTCTATGAAGATTGCCGAGCTCCGTCTGCAGAAGCTTAAAGAACTTGCGGAACTAAAACAGCAATACATTGAGCAAAAATTTACGATTCTGGAGGAGGCAGTTATGGAAGGAAGTGAGGTCGATGTCGATAGTAAAATAGATAAAATGTCGGAAATTGAAGAATGGATAGGTAACATTAACTTGGGCGGAGAAGATTTTGGATTACGTGTCGAAGACGACCGAATTGAAGAAGGAAAACATAAACAAGGCAAACAAATTCCAAGCCGAAACAAAAGGGTTTCCGTACCACGTAATTTCAATCCGGAAAAGCGTTCGACTCCGTTAGCCAGACCTAATATGTTACAACCACTAATACAACCAACCGACTGTGGAGATAACGATATTTGCCTGCTAAATAAAAGTCAATTAGCAGCACGACAAGCGCTAGCGAAGGATTTACCTGAGTTCGACGGGAGCTCCGAGGACTGGCCCCTTTTTATTTCGACCTTTAACTCGTCAACTCAGATGTGCGGGTTCACAAACGAAGAAAATATGCTGAGACTCCGCAAATGTCTCCGAGGCAAGGCATTTGAGGCCGTTAGGAGCCGTTTGCTTCATCCAGATCACGTTACGAGTGTGATGTCAACACTGAAAATGGTCTTTGGACGACCCGAAGCAATTATCAATGCGATGATATCCAAAATAAGAATACATGCTCCGCCGATTCTCGAAAGGATGGAGTCCATCGTAAACTTCGCTCTAACGGTGGAAAATTTGCGTGCTAACATAGAAGCCTGTGGTGTACCGGATTTCGCCTACAATGCTACGCTGCGTTCCGAGTTAGTTAATAAACTCCCGCCTGCCCTGCAGCTTCAATGGGCTAGACATTCTAGAGAAATCATGAGCCCTTCATTGCTACACTTTAGTAGCTGGTTGTACACCGTAGCGGAGGATGCGAGTACAATTATGACGTCCAATCCTACCAGCAAGGCCCGGCGAGATAAAAAGGAAAGCTATCTGCACTATCATGAGGAACAAAGTGATGAAGAACCGTGTCAAAACAAAATCGTGGAGAGTGCAAGCCTAACTCATCAAGAAGTAAAACAAAAATCGTTGGAGCTCTGTCGGATATGCTCCGGGCGCTGCATCGCAGTATCCAAATGTGCAACTTTTTTGGCATTGGACTTCGAAACTAGATGGGAGTTAGTAAAGGAACGCAGACTGTGTCGCAAGTGTCTAAACAGGCATAATGGACCCTGCAGACAACGAAGAAAGTGCGGGACAGGGGGATGCAACTACTTGCATCACCACTTGTTGCATAATCCTAACAATCTTGGGACGAGTCCACCCACAACAGAAACTGAAGAACGAAGTTGTAATACTAATCAATTCGGCAAAAACGAAGTATTGTTCAGAATCATTCCAGTTATTCTCCAAAGTACTACTAAAACGCTGCATACCTTCGCCTTTATTGACGATGGTTCTGAAATTACTTTAATGGAGGATAAAATCGTCAAGGAACTTGAACTGGAAGGACCAGTACAAAGTTTATGCCTGAAATGGACCAGCGGAACAACGCGAACAGAAAACTCGAGGAAGGTGAATCTGACTATTTCTGGAGCCGGCGGACAGATGAAAAAATATTCGATCTCTAACGTTAGAACCGTTAAGTCCCTAGACATCAGACCTCAAACTCTGAATATGTTAGAACTAGGGAATCGCTTCAAGCATCTGCAAGACGTCCCGATAACATCCTACAAAGATGCGTGTCCCAGGATTCTAATAGGTCTAGATAACGCCCAACTAGGGAATCCCTTAAAGAGCAGGGAAGGGAAATTTGAAGAACCGATAGCCGTCAAGACACGTCTAGGGTGGGCGGTCTATGGTAATTGCTCCAATGAATCCAGTACAACTCCGTACATCAACCACCATTCCGTTAACCAATGCTCCTGCGAGAAAAGTTGCGATCAAGACCTTCACGCGGCCATGAAAAATTTCTTCGCCATTGAAAGCTTGGGACTGATTAAATCCACTTCTGCCTTTATGTCAAGAGAGGACCAAAGGGCAATTTCCCTACTCGAAACGCACACCCACACTAAGAATGGTCATTACGAAACTACACTTTTATGGAAGTACGACCACTGCCGTCTGCCCGATAGTAAGCCTATGGCGCTAAGCCGATGGGAATGCTTGGAAAAACGATTAAGGAAAGATGCAACTTTGGCTAAGGTACTGAACGATAAAATCAACGATTATGTTGAGAAAGGTTATGCACGTCGTTTATCCACTGAGGAACTAGCAGAGAGGCATCAGAAAATTTGGTATTTGCCAATTTTTCCAATCACCAACCCAAACAAACCTGGGAAGACGAGATTGGTCTGGGATGCCGCCGCCAAGGCTCACGGAATTTCGCTTAACTCTCTGTTATTAAAAGGACCCGACCAATTAACCTCTCTTTTTGCAGTACTGTTGAAGTTTCGAGAATACAAGGTTGCGGTGTGCGGAGACATCCGCGAAATGTATCACCAGGTCTTGATCCGGAAAGAGGACCAAAACTGCCAACGCTTCTTCTGGGGTAGAGACGAGGATACAAACCTACCATTCACTTACGTCATGCAAGTGATGACATTTGGAGCATGCTCGTCCCCATGTACAGCGCAATTCATAAAAAACCGAAACGCAGAGAAGTACATGCACCAATATCCGGCTGCAGCTAATGTCATAATCACCAATCATTACGTTGACGATATGTTGCTTAGCGTCGAAGGTGAAACGGAGGCAATCGAATTGACCAACCAGGTTAGAATGATTCACCGTAACGCAGGTTTCGAACTGAGGAACTTTAGATCAAACAAGACTTCTGTATCCGCCGCTCTGGAAGGCCGATCTGAATCCGTCGAATCGAGAGAAATCGACATGGATGTGGGGAGAGAAGGAAGCACCGACAAAGTACTTGGAATGTGGTGGGACACGTCTGCCGATTGTTTCACGTTTAAGGTGTCGCCAAGAATGGATCCTGCAATCTTATCCGGCAACCGTATACCAACAAAGCGTGAAGTTTTGCGAACTCTCATGCAAATATTCGACCCCTTGGGGTTGATAGGCCACTTTCTAATGTTCCTCAAATGTTTGCTTCAGGAAATTTGGAGATCGTCGGTTGGATGGGACGATCCCATAGGAGATAGCGAGTTTCAAAAATGGAAACGCTGGCTGGAAATTCTCCCAACCATGACTGAAGTCAAAATCCCTCGTTGCTACCGTTCGTTCGTGCCGATTACCACTCAAACAGACGTACAGCTTCACACTTTCGTTGATGCTAGCGAGAACGGCATGGCTGCTGTTGCTTATTTAAGATTCGAAAACAACGGAGCAGTGGAATGCGCATTGGTGAGCTCTAAAACTCGAGTCTCGCCTCTTAAATTTCTTTCAATACCTCGGTCTGAACTGCAGGCAAGCGTGATAGGAGCTAGACTCTCAAACGCTATTATAGGTTCATCTTCAATCAAAGTGAATAAGCGATATTTCTGGACAGACTCTAAAACAGTACTGTGTTGGCTATCGTCAGACCATCGGAAATATAGCCAATATGTTTCGCATCGAGTTAGCGACATCTTAGAGTCCACCGAGCTGTCTGAATGGTGTTGGATTCCGTCCAAATTAAATGTAGCTGACGATGGCACTAAATGGAAAGTTTACCCGGATTTCAATAGCAGCAGTAGGTGGTTTCGAGGCCCAGAGTTGTTATCACGTCCGACAGCTGAATGGCCCCTGCCGGAAAAAGCTTTCTTATCGACGGATATTGAACTGCGACCTCTTGTCCTCCATCATCACGTTTTATCATCTGCCCTTATTCCCGTGGAAAATTTTTCATCCTGGACTGTACTTCTTCGAAAAACGGCTTACGCTCTTCGATATATTTATAACCTGCAACGAACTGCAAAACAACGACCAATTCTTGTCGGGCCACTTGCTCGCGAAGACTTACTCAAGGGGGAGCAGTATCTATTTCGATTGGCCCAAAGTTCAGCATACTCAGCGGAAGTCGAGCTTCTCATCAATCAAAAATCCCATGGCTGGAAAAGTTGCATTCCACGGAAAAGCCCACTGTTCAAGCTTTGTGCCTTCGTAGACGAAGATAAGGTGTTAAGAATTCGTGGCCGTATATCTTTATGTGAGTTTGCTCAGCCAGACACGAAAAATCCTATTATTCTTCCGCGCAAACATCACATTACTCGGCTAATCGTTTTAAATATTCATTCTGTATATCATCATCAAAACCACGAAACCGCGATAAACGAAATCCGCCAGCGTTATTACATTTCGGGCCTACGATCATTATATAAAAATATTCGAAAAGACTGTCAGGTGTGTAAAAACCAGCGCGCGAAACCACAGGCTCCTTTGATGAGCGAACTACCACTCGGTCGACTATCGGCGTACACGCGCCCTTTTTCCTATATGGGCATCGACTACTTCGGACCTATGCTAGTGGTCAATGGTCGTAAACAAGAGAAAAGGTGGGGCGTGTTAGCCACCTGCCTCACTATAAGGGCTGTACATTTACAAGTGGTACATTCGTTAACGACAAGTTCGTGTATAATGGCCATACGCAACATCATGAGTAGAAGAGGAATTCCTATTTGCATCTATAGTGATCGAGGCACAAACTTCATTGGAGCGGATAGGGAACTTAAATCAGTTCTCAAAGACGTAAATCAGAACAGATTAATGGAAGAATTTACTTCGCCAGATACACAATGGAGCTTTAACCCACCGGCGTCCCCTCACATGGGAGGGGCATGGGAAAGACTCATCCGTTCAGTAAAACAGAACATGGCTAAACTGAACCCTAACCATCGTCCAAACGATGAAATTCTTGAGAATATGTTGGTAGAGATTGAGAATATAGTTAACTCGCGACCACTTACACATGTGCCTATTGAAGACAGCACTTCTTTGGTGTTAACCCCTAATCACTTTCTAGTGGGTTCGTCTAACGGTTTGAAACCATGGGTTCCTTTCGATGATAGTTCCACTGCAGTCCGTAGATCGTGGCAGCTGTCACAGATGATGGCAAACGTATTCTGGAGACATTGGGTCCACGATTACCTTCCAACTTTGACCCGAAGATCAAAATGGTTCGAGGATACCAAGCCTATTGAAGTCGATGATATTGCAATCATCGTAGACCCAAATCTACCGCGCAATTGTTGGCCAAAAGGACGCATTATCGCAACAAACGTTTCACCTGACGGCCGCCGAAGATGGGCAACCATACAAACATCAACTGGGGTTTATAATCGCCCAGTAGCGAAGCTTGCAATCTTGGACATCGGCGTTAGAGAAGCAGCGACACCAGTTGGGAACTCGTGCACTCCGGGGGGGACTGTTACTCGCACCGAGCCAACATTGAACCCATCGCTCCCCTATCAACTACGAAACGAAGTGAAAACAAGTTCGCCTACAGCAACACCCCTGACAGGTACAGCAACGGAACGTCAGTAATCTCGACACACGACAGCGAAGATTGAGAAACAAGCGTAGCAGAAAACGTGACACAGCATTTCTCGGTTTGGTGATTTATGCTCTTAAGTAGTTTACGAAGTGAACAGGTATAAGATACGATTTATAGCCGATACCTAAACTTATAAGCTTTATTATCTTTAGCCAGTTTACGAAGATTTATAAGCCGATTAATTAGCCAGTTTACGAAGATTTATTAGCCGATAATTAGCCCTTCCGCTATCAGTTTCGTCAGTGCCTTCCGCAGTAAGTGCTTGAATTCATGATAGGTAAGCAGATCTTACATTATCAGAAACTTTTCACTACAAGTAATTCTTAATTATTATAATCTAGTACCCAACATTGTAATTGAGAGGTACGCTTTGAGTAAGCAGACGACTGCTGAAATTCGAAATAACTACACGGTGAGGTTTCATATAATATGTTAAATGCAATAAGAGAACTTAACCTCAAAATGTTACAGGTTGTTACGACACTGAACCAACGGCTTAAGCCAAGTTTATATCGAGTTGCTAGACGGTCAATCACTGACTGTAAGTTCATTTCAACTAAATAACCAGACATAGTCTAACACTGAAATATATTTTCAGGAATTTTATATTCTTTCAAAAGGAATTAATAATAAAATTGACTGATTAAACCGTCGTGCAACAATTACCAAAATTACAGAATTTCAAGAATTGAGAACGTCAAAAAAACAAAAAAAAATACAAATATGACCAAAATGACCAAAAACTAACAGAAAAAACTAAAATGACCAAAATAATTATATAATTATAATATAATTATATAAATAAACCTTAGTAAATCATGTAATTTTTTTAATTTTCGATATTATGGTCATATTTTTTGGTTTTTGAAGTTTTTGTCATTCTGGTCATATTTATAGTTTTTGTAATTTTTGTTTTTTTTTTTCATTTTCAAATTTTTCAACAAAGAAAACAAACATAAGAAAAATTACGAAAAGGACAAAAATAACAAAATCAAAAAAAATTGTCATAAGGTTAAAATTACAAAAATTACAAAATTAATACAAATAATATAACAAAATTTTAAAAATGACTGCTATGACAGAAAAAGATGAAAACTACAAAAATTTTGAATAACAAAAAGAAAAAATTCACAAGAAGCATAAAAATGAAAAAAAAATGTTCAAAATGACAAATTAACAAAGAAATCAAAAATTACAAAAAGAACAAAAATGACTAACATAAAAAAAAATCACAAAAAAGGCAAAAACGACAAAAAAAGATTTAAAAAAAATATAAAACTCTCAAAATTGAAGAAGTTAAAAAAAAACAAAAACCCTTTTCAAATATAACCAAAATGCGAAAAACAACAAAAATTATAAATATAACAAAAATGATTAAGTATGAAAAAAATTTTTAATATTTTATATATCAAAAAGAACAAAGAAACGAAACAGTCAACAATGTCAAAAATGAGAAATATGTTAAAAATAACGAAAATCACAAAAAAATGACAAAACGAAAAAAAAACTACCTGGACCTTTTTTTGTATGACAAAAATCACAAGAACGACAAAAATGATAAAAACTACAAAAATGACAAAAAAAATACAAAAATGACACAAATTACAAAAGTGAAATATTTAAAAAAACACAAAAATGACTTAAACAACAAGAATAACAAAAATCACAAAAATAACAAACGTGGAAAAAAAATTACAAAACCCAAAAAAAATACTAAATGGCTTATATGTATTTTTAAATGACGAAAGTGTAAAAATGACAAAATGAAAAAAAAAACAAAAACGACAAAAATGGAAAAAATGACAAAAATTTAAAAAATGACAAAAAATACAAAAATAAAAAAACATAAAAAATGGCTGAAAAATTTATTTTTTTTAACATGTAATGAATGTGTAATATGTTATGATAATAATGACAAAAATAACAAAAAGGACTGAAATAACCATGACAAGGGCAAAAATTACAACAATACCTCAATAACAAAAATTACAAAGTTCGTTAGTTAGTTTATTAATAATGATGAAAAATTACTAAATAGACGAAAATGGCAAAATTGCCAAAATTTTAAAATAAAGTCCAGTTCAAATTTAAAAAAACAAAACGAAGTATTCGATTCAATTCAATAGTAGCCAGATTAAGGACTTTCAGTAGGTAATAAGAATTTCAGAATAAATTTTTTATCAAGTAAACTAGATTTTTTTAACATTGTTTTGTGCAACATTATTTTGAAACCTGTGGGGTATTTAAATAGCTTTTTTGAGATTGGTTTTTAATTTAAAGTCAAAGTTTAATGCCTTATACAGTTTTCAGTTTCTTTTTAATTTCATAATCGACGGTACTGGATACATTTCTCGTAATAGATTCTAAGAATCTTTTAATTTCATAATCGACGGTACTGGATACATTTCTCGTAATAGATTCTAAGAATCCGAAAAAATGATATATATTTTTCAGTTTTATCAAATAAATTTTGTTTTTAAATGAACGTTGGGTCACTTCCAATTTTGGACCGATTCTGAATCAATTTTCGATTTGGGAATAGAAAGCATCATAAAAGTACGCAGCCAAATGGACTCCATATAAGTATTTCTGAAGGGCACAGTTCTGTTTACCAAAATTTTATTGATTAACATGGAGTTTTTCAATCTTTAAATTGGAGAACTGGCAACACTTCTTAGGAAGAACCACGCGGTTTTAATTCTCCGGAAAAAAATATTATTTTACGAGTTTAAAAGCGGATTTAACTAGCTAAGTTTAATATCAACACAAAGGACTTGAATTCGAAGATACGAGAAAAACATTTCATGCAGTGAAAATCATTAAAAGTGGAGAAATTAAGACCTTAAATCCAACAAAGAAGGAACCAGGAGAAAAAGAAAACAAGAAAAATCAGATTTAAACAAAAAGCCAAGAGAAAATTAGTGTTAAGAAAAAGAAGCCAAGAAGAAAGAATAGTGTTAAGAATTAAAATAAGAAGAGAGAAATACAAATTTTATAGTAATAAGTTATAGAGAAAAATACTAAAAAACCTTTTATCATTTTAGTGCTAAATAATACTTTGAACCAAAGATGAGCGCAAATAGAATTACGCGCTCGCAAGGAAGCAAAGCCTCATTTTCACAGGCCACGACGAGCAAACCAAAAAATCCTCCTAAGAAAACCGTGACATCCAATAACCATTCCAAAGCAGAAGGAAGTGGAACAGCTTCATATAGCGCCGAAACGGCTTACCTAGAGCCACTCGACTACGACAAACCGGTGACACCAAAACATGCACTGGACCTAGGAAAATGGTTAGCAGGGAAAGGATTCGAGGCTAAGGAAATATGCAAAATAGGCAAGTTCAGGTTCAAGCTTGATCTAAAAACCGTCGAGTGTTATCAAAACCTGAAACGCTTAGATCTGAGTAGCGTGAATTTAAAGCTTTATGAACCAATAATGAGAAACCAAACGACGCTTTTTGTTCGAAACGTCCCACTGGACTTCGACGTCAAGGAGACAGCACAAATTTGCACCGGCTCTGGGGCCGTTAAAAAAGTTGAGAGGATACAAAGGAGAGACGAAGACGGAAATTTGCAAATCACGAAGAACTTGAAAATAACGATCGAGGGAACGGAGAAGCCGCCCTCAATCAAAATATACGGCTGCAGCTTCAAAGCTGAGCTTTATGTTTTCCCAGTGAAGCAATGCAAGAAATGCTGGCGCTTCGGGCATCTCCAAAAGTTCTGCAAGGGTACTGCAAGATGCAAAAATTGCAGTAAAAAACACAATGGTACAGAATGTCCAGACAATGCAAGGTGTGCCAACTGTCAAGGAGACCACGACGCAGGACATAAAGACTGCCCTGAGAGACGCAAACGACAGGCGGTTTTGCGAGAGATGGCGCGGAAAAACGTCTCGTACAACGAGGCAGAAAGAGGAATCTTTACTCAGGAAAATCCATTCAGTATTCTGGACCAGGACGAAGACTTCCCCGAATTAGAAAGTACAGCAAGTTTGAGGTCAGTTCAGACGAGAACGAATCCCTGGCACAAGAGAAAATCTCACACCAGACTCCCAAAGACGAACCTCACGAGAATCGACGAACACCCTGTGCCATCAGCAGGGGACTTTAAAGCGACAGTGTTCGAACAATTTATGGCACAGCTGAGACAGGACATTTTAAAAGAGTTACGCTCAAAGCTGTGGGTTGAAGCGATTAGGAAGCTACGTGACCGAATAAACGAGCAAATTCAGACGGCTAATGACGAATTACAGTACGACCAGTTGATCATCAATGTAACAACGGAACTATCAAACATTTTAGAGAGATTCTCGAACGAACAAGAGAATTCCCCCAGAATCGAAATTCAACACAATGGCCAATAAAACGCTAAAAATATTACAACATAACATTCAAACATTAAGACCAACTGAAAAACGAGAAGAATTATTTGTTACATTGATGAAAAACAATATTGACATCGCACTATTACAGGAAATAAGGCTAAAAGAGGGGGAGCATTTCAATATTAAAAACTTTCGACACGTCTCCTGGCGCAGACCGGAAGGCCATGGAGGAGTGGCTATCATAATCAAAAACGGATATAATTACCAAAACTTAAAGGTGCCCAACATATTGCCAATTGAAATTATAGGAATCAGAATTACATCAGGGTTCGATCCTCTAAATCTGATATCGTTATACTTCCCCCCTGGAGGTTGCAACATGACAGAAACGAAGGACAAGATTGAGAAATTCTTTGACTTCGTGAACACCTTAGATGGAGAAACCATCATAGGGGCAGATTGGAATGCCCATCACCAAAACTGGAGCCCAGAGTTCGAATCATGCAGTCGAGGTAGAATTTTAAATGGGCTTGCTGAAAGCTCGAATTTTGTGATCCTCAACGATGGCTCTCCAACAATGATTGCGTTACCAGAAAACAGAGAATCAGCTATAGATTTAACTTTAACTACCCCAGGAGTAGCAGCGAAATGTAAATGGACGCCCCAGGACGAAGCCTTAGGGAGCGATCACAGAACAATATTGGTAGAGATTGATAGCAACATCCCCATATACAATCAAACGACCAGAAGGGTAAATAAAGATAAAGTGATTATGCAACTGAACAATATACGGCCACAATTTCTCTACAACCCCGCGGAGATGATTGAGATCTTTGAAGAGGTTACAGATAACGCATCCTTTACTGTACGGAATAAAAAAGCTAATTTCTTGAAGACGTGGTGGACAGATGAATTGGGAGAGCTGTACGATGAAAAAAGAAGTGCGCTAAGGAAGTATAATCGAGAGAAATCCATGACCAATTACATCAAGCTACAAAGGGCGAGAGCAATCTTTAAAAGGCAGATTAGATCGACAAAGAGGCGACATGTGGAGGAGATATCAAGTATGATAGACGAATCAACACCGAGTCGCCAAATTTGGAATATTGTCAAAGGTATAGATACAGCATTGACAGGGAAGACTCGTGGTTCAACAGAACTTAACACGGAGGAAGGAACAGTTTTCATGGAACACTTTTTCGGTGGAAAACTGAATCCTATTATCGAACCAAAATGCCCTACTGAAGATGAGTTGATTGGTTTCGAGAAACCACTAACAGTTGAAGAATTTTATTTTGCACTAAGGAAGAAAAAGGACTATTCAACTCCAGGAAAAAGTAAAATATCATACTACATGCTGCGTAGATTAAACCCCGAAATGCAGATGAAAATATTCGAAATGCTAAGCATCGTCTTCCAAAGTGGAAAAATCCCAGAAAAATGGCAGGATATCTTGATAAAGCCAATTCCAAAAAATAACGAAAGCTCCGGTGCTCCGATCGCAAGAAGGCCCATAGCATTGATGAGTGTGGAACTCAAATTAATAAACGCGGTTCTCAAAAATAGATTAACGGACATTGCAGAGATACGGCAGCTAATTCCACACAGGTCCTTCGGTTTCAGAAAACACGTCTCAGCAATTTCGTGTGTAAACTACGTCGTAAATTACATACACGACGCGTGGGACGAAAAAAAGGAATGCATGGTTGCATTCTTGGATATAAGCAAGGCATACGATTCGGTTCTCTCACAAAAGCTTATTAACACCGTGAGCGAAATGAAGGTTCCACAAAAAATAGTATCTTGGCTGTACAACTATCTCAAAGATCGAAAGGTTTGCCTACAAACTACCGAAAACATGATCGAGAAAGCGATCAGTGATGGACTCCCACAAGGCTGCCCACTCTCACCGATCTTGTTCAACTTGTATACTGCAAGTCTACACGAGCTCTCAAAAGAAGATTGCATATTAGTCCAATTCGCGGATGATTTCGCAGTACTGGCCAAAGATAACAATCCAACAGAAACTGCGGCAACCTTAAACAGATTTCTTACCAGTTTATCGCAAAGACTCATAGAACTTAATCTAAACCCGAATCCTCAAAAATCAGCAGCAATATGGTTCTCCAAAAAAAACGCCGCGAACATAAACATTCTTTTGAATGGGCAACGCATGAATATTGCCAATACTCACCGTTACTTAGGATATACGCTCGACCGCACATTAAGACATAGGAAACACATAGAGGACATAAAGGAAAAAGCAAGCAAAAAGATCGGATTGATAAAACTATTGGCACGCAAGCAAAGCCTAGCACATCCACTGACGGTCCTGAAGATAGGAAATGCACTCGTCAGGAGCAGGCTTGAATACGGAAATCTAATATACGGAAATGCGGCTAGCACGAATCTGAAAAAGTTACAAGTGGTCCAAAACAACTACATAAGGAGTTCCTTTGGTTATCTGAAAAGTACCCCGATTCAAGTTGTCCTGGCAGAGTCAGGGCAAGTACCAATTCACGTAAGAACAGAAATGCTAACTAAAAAGGAACTGATCAGGATAATGTATTACAAAACACCTCTACACGAGTTCCTAACAAACACCCTAGCTAAAAAAATTTCGAATGGATCCTTTTTGACATTTTTGGCACTTAAAAACGAAGATCTTTTATTTCAAATTCATCCGAAGGACAAACAGTTGACCAACCAAATCTGCCCCTTTTATACTGAGCGGTACATAAGGATGGAACTGATTGTAAAATCGCATTTGGGAAAAGAAAAAGCTAAAAAAGAAAATCAAAACCCGGCTGTTTGGAGAGGGGTTTACAAAGAAGTAATGCAACAACAATACAACACTTTTAAGAAGATCTTTACGGATGCATCGAAATCTAACAGGGGCACATCGGTGGCCTACTACAATGCAGATTCCGGAGAAGTACGTGCCGAAAGTATCACCGAAAATTACTCCATCACAAATGCTGAATTGCTGGCAATTCTGCTGGCCATAGAACATGGTAAATTAAAAGAATACAACAAAATGGTTATATTGACCGATTCGAAAAGCGCTTGCGAAAGCTTAAAGAATATAGAAATTCTCCAGCAAAATTTTCTTGTATGGGAAATACTCAAAGAAATTAAATCGTCAAGCAGCGACATCAAAATACAGTGGATACCCAGCCACATGGGGATTCAGGGTAACGAGATCGCTGACAAAGCCGCGGTTGATAAAACTCGAGAAGAAATAAGCCTCCCTATGGGAATAACCCTCGGAGATGCGATGGTTATAAGCAAAGAAGGCTGCTGGAATAACTGGACAGAGGAATACAAGCAACTGTCAGAAACAAAAGGCAGATGGCACTTTACCTTAATGAACATACCTGGAAGGGCAGCATGGTTTAAAGATCTAGTCCTAAAACCCAATCAAATCAAAATTCTTAATCGTATCCGAAGTGGGCATGCTCTCACCAAAGAAAGAAGAGCCAAGTGGGGCCTAGAAAGCAACGACGAATGTGAAACCTGCGGAGAGACAGAAGATCTAAATCACGTATTGTACAATTGCCATAAATACAACACCACTAGAAGCAACTATCTAATAATAGAACACATGAAACCTCTACCGGAAATTTTAAAAGAACTTCACGAAGATAGCCTACTACAAATAGTCCAATTTTTAAAAGAAACCAAAACGCAAGTTTGATTTGGAGAATACGAAGAGCCAGACAACAACATAACTGAAGTTGACAGTTGCATGTCAACACAAATAACAGAACCACAGTGGCGAGATGGGCTCACTGGCCCCAGCCAACAAACAGCAAAGAAAAAAAAAAAAAAAAAATCTTTAAATTAAAAAAAATTTCTCCATGGAAAACCATTGATTTAATCACCAGAAACAAACATGAATAAAGGAAAAATCACCTTCGGCAAGATCCAATTGAAATCTGTTACCAGTGCTGCGCCAGAGCCTACATCTAGCACGGAGAGCACCTCAGGTTAGTTTATCAAAACAAGGCAATCGTTTCAAAGTTACCAACAGTTACCAACGTTTTAGGTTTCGGATCCTTTGGCCGACGAGATGAAGCCGAATCTGGTCCCTCGAAAGTTGGATCGGATGCGGTCGATAAAATAGCAACCGACTTGGAAAACAGCCGGATGCAGGAACTGATGGGTATCAGTGGTTTTGGTCGGAAGGCCAGGCAATTTGATATCGAGGAGATGGTACAAAAGGCACGAAAAAACGCTCCACCCGTTGAGGTGGATGCGAATGTTGTTGAAAAGAAGGATTCTGATAGCGAAGATTCTTTGGAAGATGATACTATTGGACCTCTCCCTTCAATGATGTCCGGTGGCAGTGAGGGAGGAACGGATGGAAGGGCTAAGAAGGATGGCGATGAGGACAGCGACGACGATAGCGATGATGATTTTGACGAGGATCTTCCTATTAATAAAATTCCAAATTCCCATGAGGTGGAGATGCGACATGGGTCCAAGGCAGTCATAGCATTAACGGCTGACCCTTCCGGGACGAGATTGGCTTCCGGTTCGGTGGATTATAATTTGAATTTCTGGGATTTTTCCGGTATGGACAAATCAATGAAAAGTTTCCGTAGCTTGCAACCGTGTGAGAACCACCCGATCAGAGATTTGCACTATTCTGCTACCGGTGATATGATTCTGGTAATTTCTGGCAGCTCGCAGGCGAAGGTTCTCGATCGTGATGGTTTCGAAAAGCTTGAATGCGTCAAGGGAGATCAGTACATTACAGATATGACGAAGACAAAGGGTCATGTGGCAGGTTTGACTGGTGGCTGTTGGAATTTCGTTAAGAAAGATGAATTTCTCACCAGTGCAATGGATTCCACTCTCAGAACTTGGTCGTTTCCGAAATCGAAAGAGCAGAAAAATGTCATCAAGACGCGAGCTCAAGGAGGTTTAAAAACAATTCCCACGACTTGCACCTACAATCGGGATGCTACCTTGATTGCAGCCGGATGTAGTGATGGATCGATACAGACGTGGGACACCAGAAAAATGTTTGTAAATACTACACACTGTGTGCGTGACGCTCATGCAAAGGGAAGTGACATTTCATCAGTTTTGTTTTCCTATGCAGGACAGATTTTAGCAACTCGAGCAACTGATGAAACTTTGAAGCTATGGGACCTCAGAGCGTTTAAGAAACCCCTCCATGTGTTTGATAATCTGTTCTCCCGCTACGATACAACAGATTGCTGTTTCAGTCCTGACGATACGATGGTTCTTACCGGAGAATCCCTCCCTAAGGGGAAAAAGCAAGCTAATTTGTGCTTCTTCGATACGAAAACATTTGAAACTGTAACGGCCATTCCAATAACCGATTCTCATATAATTCGCTGCCACTGGCATCCTAAGTTGAATCAGGTGTTCATCGGGTGTGGCAATGGAATAATCCGTGGCCTGTACGATGAAAAGCGCAGTATGAGAGGAGCCAAACTGTGCGTCGTTCGAACCCATCGCAAAAAGAAAGAAATGGAAGTGGTTGGAGTTACCCAGGTCATTACTCCCCACGCCCTGCCGATGTTCCGGCAAGAGAAATCACGTTCTCATCGCAAAAAGCAGGAGAAAGATCGAATGGATCCGGTCAAGTCACAGCGACCGGATCTTCCAATTACCAGCGGTCAGGGTGGACGTGTGGCAAGTTCCGGTGGGACGCTTTCCTCGTATGTTATACGAAATTTGGGTCTTAGCAAACGTGTTGAAGACGATCAGGACCCTCGTGAAGCTATTCTGAAGTACGCCAAGGAAGCGGCTGAAAATCCTTACTGGATTTCGCCTGCTTACACCAAAACGCAACCCAAGCCGATTTTCAACAGTGAAGATGAACCCGATAGTAAGAAACCGAAAACCGAATAAGTTGTTACATTGACAAAGTAGAAGACATCGCGTTTTTCATTTCAATATTTCGAAGAATGCTATATACAAAAATCGAAATATTAATGTTCATCATTCGTCATTATTTCCTTATTCATACCTTAAAGCCTAGAAGATTCCATCCTGCAGCCGGAAGCAATCGCTAGCGATCTTCCACTTATCCCCCTGGGCAGTGATCATAAACGTCTGCTGGAACGGTTTCGTTGGGTTGTCCTGGAATTTGACTGTCCCAGAAACCTGAATCAGGAACGTCAATTGGGAAGCCACAGCATCATCAATAATTGGTTGAGCATCCAGGGTGTTCATTATATGCTCAGATCGTGGCAACTCCTGGAAGTATTTCTGGATGTTGTCCTTTCCGCTGGCACCGTTTCCGTTCCACACCAGCAGCCCATTATCCATGTATAGCCGGGACATTTGATGTCGCTTTTTGTCCACGCTTTCATAGTATAGTTTGGTGAACTCCTCCGCTGTACGACAGGCGGTGTCGATTTTGGTACGCAGATCCTGAAAGAGAACCGGCGGTTTTTAGTTTTTTAAACCGATTTAT
Organism: Uranotaenia lowii; assembly: GCF_029784155.1. Lineage (NCBI taxonomy): Eukaryota > Metazoa > Arthropoda > Insecta > Diptera > Culicidae > Uranotaenia > Uranotaenia lowii. The sequence continues at coordinate 26,033,917 of NC_073692.1, forward strand.
CTTGGATCGGCGGTCAACGAAAACAAAACAAATACCTAACCTACAAAATGAAGCGGCTTGTAATACTCACCGAATCAATTGCAGCGGACATTTTTGTAGAGAATCTAATATCTGTATTTTTGCACTGTTTTTGGAATGAAACAATTCTTGAGAAGTTGAACTATATTGTAAAACACTACTTTCTCGCAGAGCGATTTAATTTATAAGCTTGAATTTCGGTCGTGAAATTTTTATGCGATGCGCGAATGGATGCAATCCCTTCAGAAACAAGTTGTTGAGAAATCTGAAACAAATCTAAAACAGTAGAGGCTCTAGGACCCAGCGATGCCACAAAATAATCTGCATTGCACCCCATGAGCTTTACATAAGGTGCGGAGATATTTTGATGCTGTCACAAATACATCAGTATCTTCAGACTGGTGTGCATGCAATGCGGTCTGATTCGCATCAATGACGTCATAACAGTTGTTTGGGTTGCAATTACGGAAGAGTTTTTGATTTAGATAAATTTTTTTAAATGAAAAAATGACCAAGTGCTGAATAAAATCCTGCAAAATTTCGCAGGTCGATGCTAAGAAGCAAAATAGAGCAGTGAGTTTTCATCAGCTACCGAAGGAACCCGCGGTACGCAAAAAATGGCTCGCGTTCTGTGGCCGTAAGGATGGATCCGGCATATACGTGTGCTCCCAGCATTTCGAATTGACGGAGTTGGTCAATGTTTATATGAAAAACGCAAGGAGGGTTCTTATAAAATCTGGTAAGTATTTCTAACTTAGGCCATTATCGCAATATTCTTTATGTTTCGTTTTTTCTCTCAGCTTTGCTATCCGTTCGTTGCCCTCCAACTGAGTCTGCTCGATCCATCAGAGCTAAAGTGAGGAACCGGAAGCAAGTAGTCGAAGAATTTCTACAGAGAAATGCAAACTTGGGGATCAGTTGAAGTCATCGCCCTCGATTACAATATCTTCTAAGATGGTTATTCCACGACGAGGGAACAATCCACGGAAAAACGCGTTCTGTAACAACCGAATCACGCTGAAAAAAGCCATTCAATACTCATTTTGAGATGGGAAATTCACTCAACAAGAATATATGTTTCACCTTTTATACGAGCGTTCACTATTTTCAGTATTATAGTACTTTAATCATGTTAATTTGACAACTTTTCTAGTAAACTGTATTACGCACTGCAGCCCCGATGATGTTATGACGTCATCACTGTAATACACACAATGTTTACGTTTTTTCGATCACCTATACCACGGCAAACCGAGTTCCTTCACACCTCTACATCTAGCTCATGGCATTGCACCTGCAAAAAGTGTAAATCACATTGGGATAAACACCTTTTTAAAAAATAGCCTTTTCAATAATTCGTTTTCAGGGATTTCAGCTAATTCTAATTAAACTTTTTCCAATTTCCATAAGTTTTTATTATTTCCAAAATCACATTCAACGAATTGGATACTTGGGGCTATATAGTTTTGTCATCTCTGATTTTATTTTAAACTCGTATAATTTCACATGACACATTTCATGGAAGGTGAACCAACGCAAATTGTCAAATTTGTTTGAATTGTCAAAATGGTAAAAAGCAAGAATTTTGAAAAATTTATTGTGTAAATTAGTTTGTCAAAATTTGTATGAATTAAAATTAAAATAAAAAAATTTAAATTAAAATTAAAAAACTCAAAAATTTGTAAAATTTTTAAATAAAAATGGTTAAAATTGTAAAAATTGTTAAAATTTTAAAAATTGTTGAAATTTTAAAAAAATGTTGAAATTGTTAAAATTTTTAAATTAATAGTTAAAATTTTGAAAAAAATTGGTAAAACAGTAAAAAAAAATTTAATTGTAAAAATTGTTGAATTTTTAAACTTATGATTTTTTTTATAATTTGCTTAAATCATAAAAATGGTAAAAATTGAAAAAATCGTTGATGAAATTAATAAATTATTAAAATTGTGGTTGGAATTTTTAAAAATGTGAGTTGTTGAAATGTTTAAAACTTATAAATAGTTAAAATTGCTAAAATTGTTGAAATTGTTGAAAAAAAGTTAAAATTGTTTAAATGTAAGAAAAATTTAAATTTTCAAAACATTTAGTTGTAAAACTTATATTGAAATTGTAAAAATTGCTAAAATATTTAAATTGTTAAAATTGTTCAAACTGTTTAAATTGTTGAGATGTAAAATAATGTTAAAAAGTTTTAAAGATTACCAAAATTGTAAAAATGGAGCAATTTGTTAAAATTGTTAAATTGATCGACTTGAATTTCTTTAAAATTGACTGTGCAATGGCACATATGTTTTCGATACCTTTTAATTTTTTTTGCCATTGATTTACGGCGTGTTCGTAAACTGATTTGTTTGGGTCTGGGGGAGGAAGACTGAAATTTGCTGTATCGTTTTCTGTATCGTTTTTTTACTGTTCGGCAAAAAGCCAGCAACTATTGAAAAGATTTGTAATCGTTCAAATTTTAACTTTAGATGATCAGTTTCGTGTAGCGAGTCATGTAACTCAGCTGTTTAGGTGCTAAATTTAGATTTAGCTATTTTTAGAACAACAATTAATCCAACCATTTTTATTTATCAGCTTCTAAACTTTGACGAAATTTGAGCGACTCAATACGCCTGATCATGCAAGAATTTGCCTGAACAAAACAAAGCCTTATTAAATCATTGTTTTATGCAAAACAAGTGCTTTTCAGCATCAAACAAGTTTTATTAAAAATCACTAAATAAGAAAGTAAAATTTTGAACCTTCGCACTGGTCGGTAGATTGATGAGAGAAATTTGACGTTTGAAAGATTTTTTTCTTTTTTTATTCAGTTTTCCTCTCCCAGGTTTGGGTGATGCATCGATTTGTATGGTAGATGTCAAATCACCTCCCAATGCTTTTGCATACAGTTTGTTTACGGCGCGTTCGTAAATTGTTTTTTTTTTGGGTGATACATCAGTCGATTGATTTGTTTGGTAGATGTCAAATCACTTTCCATATGTCGAAGTACAATGATTACGCCCTTCGCATACGTTAGTCCAGCTGGTGGTTTATCCCTCGCTGTAAAGTGACTAGAATACATTAAGAGTGTGTATCTTTTCCAACCGCGTTTTTCACACGACAAGTCGCCATCGTTTTGCGTCTTTATAATAAAGTTCTTTTATATTAAACTAACGCGAGTGTTTTCCCCGTATTAATCCGGAATATCCTTTTCACCAACTTATCCCGCTGATAGTTGATGTGCGTGCGCTCTGCTAGTCGTTCCGCCCATCAGGTTATGGGCCCAGCAGATAGACTCGTGAAAAGTTGTTCGTTTTCGGAAAGTGTCCGGGAGTAACCGATTGAGGTTAAGTTTTCCGCGTGGTTTGCGTGTTCCGCTTTCGGGAGATAGCGAAGAAAAGAACTGTCCGTTTTCGAGTGTTTGGACAAACGGAAAGTGTGTGAAAATGGCAGAGGGGAAGTTTGCCATTCCGAAATTGAATGGGCAAAACTGGCAGACGTGGAAATTGCGTCTGGAGGCATTGTTATGCCGGGAAGATTTGTGGCATACAATCGAAAATCCCCTGCCAGAAGAAAAAGATCGTTCTGCCGATTGGTTGGCTGATGACAGGAGAGCTAAAGCTACGCTCATTCTGTTGCTGGAAGATAGCCAGTTACCGCTAGTTAAGCGAAGTGTTTTTGCGAGTGATGCCTTTAATGCCTTGAAGGATTATCACCAGAAGAGCAGTCGATCGGTGCGCGTTTCTTTATTGAAGAAACTGTGCGCGAAGAATCTTCCGGAACACGGTGAACTTGAGAGGCACCTGAGTGAAGTTGACGAACTTTTCGATCGCCTCGAAGCAGCTGGTACGGAGTTGGGGGCTGACACGAAAGTGTGTTTGTTGTTAAGAAGCCTGCCTCCGTCGTATGATGCCCTCGTTTCGGCCCTGGATAGTCGGTCGGAAGAGGAAGTTACCATGGATGTGGTAAAGTCGAAGCTCATGGATGAGCACAATCGACGGCTCGAGCGTGATGGTGCAAGTGGAAAGCAGGAAAATGCTATGCGCTCTTCTGAGAGCAAGTCAAGTTCGAAAAAGTGTTTCCGATGTGGCAAAAATGGCCATCTGATTCGAAATTGCCGAGTGAAGAAATATGCTACCAAAGAAGAAGAGTTTGATCCGAAGAAAAGTGTAAATGCCAAAGTGGCTAGCAGTGATGAGAGAGCTTCTGCTTTCGTCACGGGTTGTAGTGGATCCTCCTGGATCATTGATAGTGGTGCAACTGCACATATGACCAACGATCGGTCGTTTTTTACGTCATTGGTGGAGAGTGAGGGTGGATTTATTACCCTTGCCGATGGCAACAAGATCAAAATCCAGGGTGAAGGTAGCGGTGTTTTGTATTGTGTTAACGGCAAAGAAAAAGTTATTCGAATCGATGTAAGCGGAGTGAAATTTGTGCCTGGTTTGGCTGCCAATCTTGTTTCGGTTGGACGATTAGCCATGATGAATTTGAAAGTGAATTTTGGCAGTGATGGCTGTAATATTATCGATCGTGATGGAACCGTTCTGGCAACGGGCTGTCGCAATGGTGGATTGTACGAACTGCGACAAGGATATCCATCAATGAGAGCGACGATCGGACAGCATCTGGAGAACTGCCAGCACCAGTGGCACAGGCGTCTAGGCCACCGCGATTGGAAGGCATTGGAGCGTATCGAGAAGGAGAACCTTGCAACTGGGATGAAGGTGAGTTCATGTGGGTTGAAAATTGTTTGCGAATGTTGTTTGGAGGGCAAGTCTGCCCGTGCCCCGTTTCCCCCTGTACTCGATCGGAAGTCATCCAGAGTTCTCGATATTGTGCACACAGATTTGTGCGGCCCAATGAGCGTGGCAACTCCTAGTGGCAATCGGTATATTATGCACATAATCGATGATTACAGTCGCTTTACTGTAACGTACTTGCTCAAGTTGAAATCCGAGGCTGCCGAGTGCCTCAAGGATTATGTGCGGTGGGTCCACAATATTTTCGTACGGAAGCCCGCCGTCGTGCGTTCCGACGGTGGCGGCGAATTTGATAATACCGAGTTGCGAAAATTCTACAAGGAGCAAGGAATTAAGCCACAGTTTACGACGCCTTATTCCCCGCAATCGAACGGTGTAGCGGAACGGAAAAACCGTTCAATTATCGAAATGGCTACGTGTATGTTGCTCGACGCAAGAATGGAGAAGCGGTACTGGGGCGAAGCGACGCTAACGGCAACGTATCTTCAAAACCGTTTGCCATCGAGATCGCTAGAGAAAACCCCATACGAGCTCTGGTGGGAGCGAAAACCGGATTTGGGACACCTGCGGGTGTTTGGCAGTGAAGCCTATGTTCACGTGCCGGCCTCCAAGAGAAGCAAGATGGAGAGCAAGGCCAAGAAGTTGACGCTCGTCGGATACTCGATGGAGCACAAGGCGTACCGGTTTGTGGATCGAGCAACGGGATACATCACGGTTAGCCGAGACGCTCGGTTTATCGAGCTCGAGAATGGATCGTCGTCCGTGGAGGAGGTTCCAGTGGAAGCAGAAAATCGTCGAATTGAAAAAGTGAGTGTACAAAAGAAAGAAGAAGAAGACGATTTAGTGAGTGAAAATGATCCATTGGCTGCTGAAGACAGCGAAAACAATACAAGTGAAGCTGACTATGAATCAGCAAGTGAGAATGAAACAGTGCAACCACGTCGTTCGTTTCGTAGAACTCAGGGTGTAGCTCCAAAACGTCTTGATGATTTTGTTTTGGATTTCGCCGCTGGTGTTGCGGCATGTGCTGTAGAGGAGCCCACTGATGTTCACGAAGCGCGACGGAAGAAGGAATGGTGCGACGCAATGGAGGAGGAGCTCCAATCGCATCAACGGAACGGGACGTGGGACCTGGTTCCACTGCCGGAAGGAAGAAAAGTAATTGGGTCAAAGTGGGTGTATAAAGTTAAAAAGAACGAGCTAGGCCATGTAGTGAAGTGTAAGGCCAGAGTAGTGGCGCAGGGTTTTACCCAGCAGCTCGGAGTTGACTTTGACCAAGTGTTTGCTCCAGTATCTCAGCAGGCAACCTTCCGTGCATTTCTAGCAGTGGCTGCGAAGCAAGGTCTCACCGTTCGACACGTCGACGTCAAGACGGCCTATTTGAATGGGGAGCTAGACGAAGAGCTTTTCATGCGGCAACCTCCTGGCTACGCATCACCGGGAAAGGAGGAGCTGGTGTGCCGCTTGCGGCGCAGTATTTATGGCCTGCGACAGTCGGCGAGGTGTTGGAGTAAGAAGTTGAACGAAGTACTCTCGAAGTTGGGTTTTGCTCGGTGCAACGCAGATCAGTGTTTGTTTGTGAAACAGAATAAGAGTAGCAAAGTGGTACTACTAGTGTACGTCGACGATATGCTTGTAGCATCAGCAAACGATCGTGAAGTGATAAGTGTCTTGGACAAACTCAAGGACGAATTTGAGTTGACATGCTTGGGAAAAGTTAGACATTTTCTAGGCATGGAAGTGCAACAAGAGAAGAAAACTTTCAAAATTCGTTTGCTACCGTATATCGACCAGATGATAGTGAAGTTTGGGATGGAAGAAGCTAAGACTATTAATTCTCCCATGGATCCTGGTTATGTGAAGACTGTAGACACTAGTGAAAAGTTGAGTAATGCCACTTTGTATCGTAGTTTAGTTGGTGGACTGCTTTATCTGGCCGTAGCTGCCAGACCGGATTTGAGCGTTTGCACCGCTATTTTGGGTCGTAAGTTTGCCGAACCTTCGGAACGTGACTGGACCGCAGCCAAGAGGGTGTTGCGTTATGTGAAGATGACCCGAGAGTATTTCTTGCACCTTGGTGGAGAATCCGACCTTGTATTGTCTGGTTATTCGGATTCCGATTGGGGTGATGACATCGAAACGAGGCGTTCGACGTCTGGTTTTGTGTTTAAGTTTGGCGTCGGAGCTATATCTTGGGCTAGTCGACGTCAATCATGTGTTACCCTATCCTCGATGGAGGCTGAGTACGTGGCACTCAGCGAAGCCTGCCAAGAAGCGCTGTGGCTCCGGCAGCTGCTCAAAGATTTGGACGAGATTCAGCAGCAGCCGACCGTTATCGCCGAGGACAACCAAGGATGCATATCCTTCGTGAAGACGGGCCGAACTAGTCGTCGATCGAAACATATCGACACCAGAGAGAGGTTTGTTGAGGAGTTGTGCGTAAACAAACAATTGGACCTGGTGTACTGCCCGACTGATATGATGGTAGCCGATGCACTGACCAAACCCCTTGGTCCGTGCAAGCTTGAGCGATTCCGCGAGATTATGGGAGTCCGTAAGTAGAGGCGAAGAGGCGCGACATTGAGGAGGAGTGTCGAAGTACAATGATTACGCCCTTCGCATACGTTAGTCCAGCTGGTGGTTTATCCCTCGCTGTAAAGTGACTAGAATACATTAAGAGTGTGTATCTTTTCCAACCGCGTTTTTCACACGACAAGTCGCCATCGTTTTGCGTCTTTATAATAAAGTTCTTTTATATTAAACTAACGCGAGTGTTTTCCCCGTATTAATCCGGAATATCCTTTTCACCAACTTATCCCGCTGATAGTTGATGTGCGTGCGCTCTGCTAGTCGTTCCGCCCATCACCATATGCTTTTGCATACGTTTGTTTGGAATTTACGAACGCCAGCATCGTTAAAAAAATCATTTCGATAAAAAAATCAATTTACGAACACGCCGTTAATTTACGAACGCCAACGTCGCCAACATCGATAGAAAAAATCACTTCGAAAGAAAAATCAATTTACGAACACGCCGTTAGAAGCGTAGAATTCAGAGACATAGGCCGATGACATAGTGAGTGCGATGCGATGCGAATTGGCGGAAAATTTACGGACGCAGCCTACGCGAACTCGAGCGGCGGAACAAATTGACATCTGCTTCGCCGCGTTGAGTATGTCAGGTTTAAGCGATTCACATACATTTTCATCAAATGTGGTTCACCGCATTGAATCGCATTCACCGCATCGCATCGCATCGTATTCACTATGTCATCGGCCATACCCCCTTAGGCCGATGACATAGTGAGTGCGATGCGATGCGAATTGGCGGAAAATTTACGGACGCAGCCTACGCGAACTCGAGCGGCGGAACAAATTGACATCTGCTTCGCCGCGTTGAGTATGTCAGGTTTAAGCGATTCACATACATTTTCATCAAATGTGGTTCACCGCATTGAATCGCATTCACCGCATCGCATCGCATCGTATTCACTATGTCATCGGCCATACTCAAGCGCGGCGAAGCAGATGTCAATTTGTTCCGCCGCCTGAGTTCGCGTAGGCTGCGTCCGTAAATTTTCCGCCAATTCGCATCGCATCGCACTCACTATGTCATCGGCCTATCTCACCGGCCTAAGGGGGATAATAAATTCAAAATTGTTTCAACCCCGCCAAAGAACTTAGAACTAATTTGATTAAATTTTATCCATATTTATTTATTTTGTTCCATTTTTAAAATAAGTACAAAATTTGAGTAAAATCGTAAAATGCACGCACTCATGACGCAGCCATTTTAGATCGCTTTGGAAAACATGCAACAAGCTTCCCGCGGGACGCGTCTTTTCATTCGGAAACCTGTGCCCCAACGCTAGAAAAAAAAAACGAACAAACGTCAAAACGCATAAATTTTTAAAGAGTCGCGAAAATGCTGAACGCTGATATCGTGAAATCGTGGGACAGAACTGGAAAATCGGAATTGTAATTGGACCCCGTTCCGGACAAAAATATCACCAAAGTGTACTTCCGGTTCCAAGCTTCCGTTTGATGTTAAATGTGGTCGGATTGGGTTCCGATTTGCGGGATAAAAGTTGATTCTAAAAATCGATCCTTCCGGCGGCTGTGAAGCAAAACGCAAAATGTGTGTGTTGGTTCTTTTTCCCGGTGCTGTCTTGTTTTCTTTGGGGGCAAAAGAAGGAAAATGGATGCGATTTGGATCAACAGTTTTGGGATGTTTTGACGAGTTCGGAAGCTTGTAATTGGGAGGACACTGGATGCTGCAGGTATTAACATTGTTTTTTTTCGTTTATTTCTAGCTTGAAACTATGCAAGGCACAGTTGAAGGAGGACATCAGTCCTCTGTTCAACAAGGCCGATCGGAAGTCGGGAATTTCCCGGGCAATCTACGACTTGCTCTCCCATGGAATACGAGGACAAATTAAGAAGGAAAGCACCTTGGCCACCCTGGGGGAACTGGCCCACATGCACAGTGACATTCCGTCCATAATGCTGGACATTTTCGGTGTCCTGGATGCGGAAACGGCTGCCGCCAGCAGTGTAGCTAACGCTTCCGGAACAGCCGGAGCTCCTGGTGCAGGCACCACAGGGATCGGGGACGCCAGCTCGAGCGAAGAACGAATCATATTCTGCTATCTGGTTAAGGAAAGTGAACGATTTTTGTCGGAAAAGCTGCTCAAAGAACGATTGGAAATAGACACTCTCCAGGATGTTGGAACCATAAAAAATCGTAGCTTTTACACAAAGTTTATCAAAGTTAAAACCAAGCTATAGTAAGTTAAACGGTAAATTTTGTTGAAGGGTGGATTAACTTAACTTTTTTTATTTATTTATTTTCAGCTACAAACAGCGTCGTTTTAATTTGTTCCGGGAGGAAAGCGAAGGTTACGCCAAACTGATCACGGAACTGAACCAAGACTTCACCGATACTATCACAGTGCAAGGCATCCTGGAGATAATCAAATCGCTCATCGGATGCTTCAATCTGGATCCCAATCGGGTGCTCGATATCATGTTGGAATCTTTCGAAACCCGTCCGGATCAAGATAAAATCTTTGTGCCGTTGCTTCAGGGCTACATCAACGACGGGAACATCATCTGCGAGGTACTCGGGTACAAGTATAGGCATTTTGCCGATAGCAAGACTCCGTGCACGCTGTTTACGGTGACGGCACTTTTGCTGCAGCACGGCGTAATCAAGCTGGACGATATCTATGCGTGGGTAAGTTACATCCCGTTTGTACGAATACTGGGCATTTAAACGGGAATCGAAAAGGTCACCGGGTAAGTTGGGAATTTCGAAAACAAACCAGGAAAAAATTGCAGACTTTCCCGATTTAAAATAACATAATTGAAATTAAAAACTCAAAGCTAAGAATGTACATCTAACTCTAAGAATTTCAATTTTTTTATTTCGGCTAAATCGATGCGAATTATTTCTTTTATGTATTTTAGATTCGAATTCATTCACAAAACCTCAGTTTAAAGTTAAAAATAAACCCAGTTTTGATAAGTAGATTACCTAATCATTTTATTTCCAATAATTCCAACAGTTAAGTCCAATCGATAAAACCATTATCGAAGAATGGGAATCGGAAGTGTCGGATGCAAAGGAATTCGTCCGGAAGCTGAACGTCGTTTCGACCAACAAAGACAAGGAACAGGAGCCGGAACAGGAGAAAGAGATGACCCCGGAACGTTACGCCAGCAACCAGAAGTGGGGATTATGCGAAGCTCTGCTGGCCGTTGGTGATTGGAACACGGCCCAGCAATTGTTGAAAAAATTGCCGGAACAATCCATCATGGTCCATCAACCGATTGCCAAAGCTCTCAGTAAACTGCTGCACATGATCATTGAACCGGTGTATCGCTTGAAGTGTGCCCTGCCGTGCAATATTAAAGGTCATCCCATTAGCAATGGACTTAGCAAAATGGCTCCTCCACCGGTGACCACCATTTCCAAACTACGTAATCACGCTTTTCCGATGTTTGTGGCTTTAGGGCCATCGTTGCATTACGATTCGGTTTTGCTATACAAGCTGCTTCGTCTAGTACGAGTTATTTTAACCGAGATGAATGTCGATCCGATGAATCCACCGACGCAGGGAGCGGAAAATGAAGCCCTTTATTATGATATTTTAACTCTTTTGGATGCAGCTATTCTGCCCGCACTGTCCTATATGGATTGCAATTGTTGTGTGGCCGAGGAAATTTGGTCTATCGTCAAGTTATACCCCTATCAATACCGATATTGTTTGTACGCCAGATGGAAAAACGATACTTACCTGTTGCAACCGAAACTGATTCGACGTCGAGGAAACGCGCAGAAACAAATCAAAGCGTTGATGAAACGGGTTAGCAAAGAAAACAGCAAACCGGTCGGACGTTTGATCGGAAAATTGAGCCACTGTTCACCGGGCTTTCTTTTTGACTACGTAAGTTCTTTTGTACATTTCTTGTTTTCATACATTCATCTTGAAAATCTTACAGATCCTTCTTCAAATCCAAATCTACGACAATCTGATTACGCCGGTAGTGGATTCGCTCAAATATCTAACGTCCCTGTCGTACGACGTGCTCGGGTATTGTTTGATCGAATCGCTGGAGCAGGTCGATCGTAATCCAATGCAAAACGATGGCACCTCAATCTCGCTATGGCTTCAAAGCTTGGCCAATTTTTGCGGTGCTATCTACAAGAAGTACAACATCGAGCTGAGCGGGTTGCTCCAGTACGTGGCCAATCAATTGAAGGCACACAAGAGGTACTTTTTATCTACTCGTTAAGAAGACAATACAGAATGAAGTTAACAATTTTCTTTCCGTTTACAGCTTAGACCTTTTAATTTTGAAGGAGGTGGTCCAGAAGATGACCGGGATCGAAGCGGCCGAGGAAATGACAGCCGAACAGATTGGTGCAATGTGCGGTGGAGAACTGCTTAGGGGAGAGGTGAGTTATTTTCAATTTAAAAACAATTAACAGATCATTGAATCAATTGGTTCATTTCAGGCGGGATATTTCAGTCAGGTCCGCAACACTAAAAAGTCATCGCAACGACTGAAGGATGCCTTGGCCAGTAACGATCTGTCGGTGGCCCTTTGTTTGTTGATCGCTCAACAGAAGCACTGCGTAATCTACCGGGAAACGGCTTCCAGTCATTTGAAGCTGGTGGGCAAACTTTACGATCAGTGTCAGGACACCCTGGTTCAGTTCGGCACGTTCCTTGGATCCAACTACAGCGTCGAGGAGTATGTCGAGCGCCTGCCGAGTATCCATAATATGTTGCAAGAGTACCATATCCACTCGGATGTTGCCTTTTTCCTGGCCAGACCGATGTTCTCCCATGCCATTAGCGTAAGTTTAATCTTGTTTAAATGAGAGAGACAAAATTCACAATTCTTGTTTTCCAACAGCAAAAGTACGATCAGCTCCGGAAGGCGGATCAAAACTCGAAGAAACTTTCCACCTCCCAGAAAATGGCAAAATATCTGGAAGCCACCTGTTTCGTAATGAATCCGGTAATCGAATCTGTGCGACCGCTGCACCCGCCCAAGATTTGGGAAGACATAAGCCCCCAGTTTTTGGTTACCTTCTGGTCCCTGAGTATGTATGATCTGCAAGTTCCTATCGAGAGTTATCAGAAGGAAATAAACAAGCTAAAGCAGCTGGCCCTATCATCCATGGATTCCAAAGAACAAAATGCATCGAAGAACAAGAAGGAACAGGAGCGCCACAACGCTTTGATCGATAAGCTACAGGACGAGCGAAAGAAACAGCAGGAACACGTGGACAAGATCATGCATCGACTGACGAGCGAGAAGGATTCCTGGTTCCTATCCCGATCGGCCAAATCTGCCAAAAACGAGACAATCACACAGTTCCTGCAGCTTTGTCTGTTCCCGCGGTGCACATTCACAGCCCTGGATGCGTTGTACTGTGCCAAATTCGTCCATACCATTCACAGCCTGAAGACGGCCAATTTCTCTACCCTCCTTTGCTACGATCGAATATTCTGCGACATCACTTACTCGGTAACTTCATGTACCGAAAACGAAGCCACACGTTACGGGAGATTCCTGTGCGCCATGCTGGAGACGGTTATGCGCTGGCATGCCGATCAGAGCACATTCAATCGCGAGTGCTGCAATTATCCGGGCTTTGTAACGAAATTCCGCGTGAGCAATCAATTCTCCGAAGCAAACGATCATGTCAACTATGAAAACTACCGCCACGTTTGCCACAAGTGGCATTATAAAATTACCAAAGCAATGGTGTTTTGCTTAGATTCCAAGGATTACATGCAGATACGCAATTCGCTAATTATTCTGATGCGAATTTTGCCACACTTCCCGGTACTCGCCAAGCTGGCTCAGATAATTGAGAAAAAAGTTGAAAAGGTTCGCGAAGAGGAAAAAAATCAGCGGCAGGATTTGTTTGTCCTGGCGTCCAGTTACATAGGGCAGCTAAAGGCCCGCTCCGGGCAGATGATGCGGGAAAGCGATTTCCACCAGGTTTCCGAGAAGCCGGTCAAGGTCGAGTCACAAGAATCGAAGGCAGTAAACGGTGATAGCAAGAACGGTAATGTTTTAAACATTGCTTTAAGATTTCAAATGTTAAAGGTAAATTTTTCTTTCCAGAACGTAAAGAAATTAAGGCCGAGAAAAAGGTTATCGTTTCCAGCAACTCTTCTACGAGTTTGTCGACTACAAAGCAAACGTTGAATTCAAATTCTCAGGCCTCAAATAGTAACACCAGCAGCGGTAGCAGTTCCAGCACCAACTCCGATGTCAAAATCATCGAGCGTGAAATCAAGAAAGAAACACCGGCTCGGGAATCGTCCACTCGGGAGACTTCCGTCGTTAGCAGTAGCGGTACCGCGACGAAGGAAAAATCGTCCAAGGAAATCAAACGGGAGGAACGGGCCCGGGAGAAGGAACGGGAACGGGAAGAAGCAGCCGCCGAAAAGAAGCGCGAAAAGGAAAAGGAGAAACGGCGTGAAAAATCTACTAGAGGTAGTCTTTTATTTTCTGTCCGTTAGTAAGAGCTGTTCGATAACTTGTTATTTTTTTTTTTTTAATATTTCAGCTGCTCTAGCTGCAGCAGCGGCCGCCGAGTACGAGCTTCAACTGCAGCAGCAGGCCGCCACGGAGCGCGAGTCGCGGGCCTTGGAGAGGGAACGGGATCGCAGCGAACGGGACCTCAGCTCGGTTTCCAACTCCAGCAACGAGCATCGCCGAAGCCAGGACCCGCCGGATAATGATAGAGGTAATAATTGTTGACGCTCAAACTTGTTACTATTTCCCCTCATCAAGGGGGACATTTCTGTTTCGGACAAGCAGGGTTAAAAGCGGAAGCTCTCGACTAGGGCCATTTCTTAAAACGAACTCTTTCCGGAGTCAAAAACCAAGGTCATGTTAGTCATTTACCTCTGGTTTTAATTTATGGTTTTGATGAATTGCCAACTTCTAGGCAAAATTGTGTCTTCTTCTTCTTCTTCTTCTTCTTCTTCTTCTAACACCAACATGGCCAAAACTTGTATGCATCCTGGAAAATGAAAAACTTGCGTTTCACATTTTTCTTTTCAACATGGTATCTGATACATAGAACATGCATTGCAGATACCACTACGGCCAGGCCAACCATGTGATGAAAACGCAAAAGATACAGGAACAAGGGAGGGATGAAGCGTGGAGATCCCTGCCAAACGCTTCTTATGATTATGAAGGTTAGGTTATAAAGTGCAATGTTTGATGTATACAGTTAAAATAAGAAAAATAGGATAGATCTCACCCGAAACTTCCTAAGTTTGGCGCTTGTTCTCTATCAGTTTCTTGATTTCACATTCTACGGTCGTTATGTGCAGACGCTTGATGCTCTGATGACATAGTTCTTCGTCCTAGAAAGCTGATTTACAGAAATATAAACACCCCGCGAAAATATGTGAAAAGTGGAAATGTCTTCAATAAATAAAAATAACTCTTTCTAGAGAAATACCTTACGATTTGAACTGCAAACTTATTAAAATTTGGCACAAACTTAACAAGTTATCACTGTTTATTGAAAAAAAAAAAGAAAAAAAAAAAAAAAAAAAAACATCAGAAAAGTATGGAAATAACAATTTGGATCTAGATACATCATCGACTTTCACATTAAAGTTCAATGTAATGAAATAAATATATACCTTCTTTTGACATCAGCATTCTTTTTTTTTTTAAATCTAAACATAGTTTTGAGCTTTAATCTTGTTAAAGTACCAGATTATGAAAAATGAGCTATAAATTAAAAATACTTAGCTTCGGTTTTCTGCAAACAATTATTTTTTCCCGTGTAGATATTCCAGGAATAAAATCGTTGTAGAAAGCCTTTCAAAATTTCTCGAAATTGTCCAGTTGACCAGGGAAAACGCCAAACAAAGCCGAAAACTATGGACCTCCTTCAAACTCACACACATACACTTCCGGTTGTCCACTTAAAGAACTTTCTTGCACTTGTTTCTTGAGTAAAAACTATAAATTTATTTAAATTTCCAAATAGAAAATTTTCAGCTCTGAAAAAACGCGTCTGACAGTTTCAACCGACGCCTACTGTTCAACTTCTAGGCAAAATTGTGTCCATGACAAATTCGGCAAGGGAAATTTATGACACGAGAGTTGTCCAAAGTCCATAATATGTCAGATATGTCGAAAAATGTGCTTCGTTTTGCTGTAGATCTTAGTACTACATTGCTTCTATTTTATATTCTTCTTGTATAAGTTTCTATAATTTGAAGGGCTATTTTCTGGAACTAACAAATTCTAACATCTCTTTCTTCTATTCCAGAAATCAAACGTCGCAAATTGGAAAGTGCCAGCTCCAAGGTTAGTATTCTGGTGTAGACAACACTTGTTGACAAAAAAAGAAAGAACAGTGCTCTCTGTGTAAGAAAGTGGGAGGAACAGAATCGAAAGAAAAAAACAAATAGCAGTTAGAGAAAAGCAATGAGCAAAACGTTCCGAAACTTGAACCGTAGAGAAAACCGTTTGCGTGTGTGTGAGATGGTGGCCATGGTCTGGTTTTCGAGCGGCGTGACGAGGTGCCGTCGTGATGTGGTGTTGCTGGGCTGACTGACTTGCCGGTTGACTGCTATTTGGGTGCTAGCTGAAGATGGACGGAGGTGGACCGAAACTTTCATGGAGATAAACCAATTTTACGGGTCGAGGCTGGAAGATGGTAAACTGGTAGACATGGAAACCCCTTAGTGACGAATCAGGATAGATTTGCTGCTGTTTGAACATATCAAAAGATGATCAGAATTACGACCAACAGTTCGATGCCAAAGGATAAGCGAGTTTGACTAACGTTCCAAGGAATGAAAAACAAAATAAATGGAAATCATTTTTCACCCTTGATTCCATTTGATAGCACATTTGAAAATCGATCATCTTACATATGTTAAGAAATGCAGAATTATTAAATAAAAAGCCTGGAGGCCAACTCGCATCATTTAAAAAAATCATCGTGAAAAACGGATTTGTTTCCGTCATCGAGGGAATGTTTCGAGCAGAGGAGAAACGAAACCATGGCAGGCGATTTTATTGGAAGTAAAAGTAAATTACATTGCTACCAAATGTAATTTTAATCTGGATCCAGTTGATACATTAAGTATGTGGAACAATTCATCGTTCTTGATTATAAACGGATATAAGCAAGTCCAATGCTTAGGCACTATGTTGAATCTAAAAAAATGTCAAAATCTTCGGACGGTTTCCTAAACTTTTTATTGATGTTCACGAAGTTCAATCGTGAAGACGCCTTGCCAAGAAAAATCTATATTGAAGGAATCGAATAGCCCTGGATATTGGACAGGAAGCAATCGTCACCCCAATTGCACCGTTTGGAAGGAAGCGCCAACAAAGCATCACCGGATACCCGTGCAGTGACCTAGGAAGTGTACTAGTGGAAGCTTTCAGCAGTGATATATTTTTTCCGATTTTCTTTAAGAACTTTTGCAATTAAATTAACGACGCTCAAAGAACAATTATTTTAACATTTCTCTTGAAAGTGAATTACTTGATTAGAGCTTAACTCAAATCGAAATATCAGCGTATCATTTTTCTCAAATTAAATTTTATTGGCAATGAAATACAAAAGCGTCAAATTAGTGCTACAAATGAAAAAAAATGGCAGACATCCGACGTTGGCATCCGGAAAACTTTGAAGAGTGCATCAGCAACGACAGATTTCCAAGACACAGTGCCACCTCACACGTTATACCCCCTCTCCATTTGCTCACGTTGTAAATTCTTACCGGTTCAACGGGTGCAAGGTACGTATCATTCAGCCGAGGGACGGAATGTGGGGCTTAAAGGGAACTATCCGAACGGGAGAAATAAATAATGGATGGGAATCTTTGGTACTGGGTTTACAATATTTAAAGAAAAACTGTTACTGGTCACAGATTAGGAAACTGATACACAATTGGATGACATATTTTTTTTAGACCGAACAACTTGAACATCTTATTTTAATGATTGTTAAGTTTTAATGTAACCAAAGTTTAAGTATACTATCAGATAGACACGATTGAAACAGAGATGGTAAAGTGTGTCAAATACATAAAAAAAATACTATCAGGTATCAGAAAATAGGGGAATTGTGCCAAGCAGAATTACTTGCATTCCTCACTTTCTTTTTTTTCTATATTTTAATTGTCCACAATATGAAGTTTCTGTTGCAAGTGTTTTATGTGATGAGTTGAGGTCTCTAAAGTAGGTAAATTTTTACAATATAGAGAACTTCTCTACTGAATTCAAAGTCTGCTAAAGTTATTGACAAATCTTTCATTAAAATTTCATTCATGTGTTTTGTCAGTGTTATCATATTCGGCTTACACTTCAATTAATATCGTTTCTTGAAGTTCAACTCACTCCAAATTAAGTTAACTATGGTTTCGAATTAATGCCTAAATAACGTAGAAAAGAGTTTGAATTCATCTAGCATAGAGTCAAATGTCCCTTCGAGCGATTCTAACCTTTGAGCAAAACACTTTCAAAGAAAGAATCTCATAAATAGTAACGAAGCACGACGAGGAATCCGTACTTCTACCGGCATCTACCTGTTCCAACGACAAACCGCGTTTTTCCTTTACACTACTTTTAGAGCAAGCACGACGACGGAGTTCAGCTGCAATCGTCCTCATCGAACGAAAGCAAAAAGGAGCGCAGCAGCAAGACCCGGGACAAGCGGGACAAAACCGAAGAAGAGAAGGAACTGCGCAAGGAGCGGAAGCTCAGTCGAAAAAGGGTAAGACAAATGAGTGTCAAAGATTCATCGTTGAGATTATGAATTTTCAATATTTTTTACAGGATCGCGCTGAAGAAATCATGCTGGCGGAAAAGCGACGCCGAGAGGAAGAGAAAAATGCTAAATTGCATCTGCAGAATGGCGAAGATGAACTTACACCCTCCCATAGAGATAAGCATCATCATGTAAGGGTATGTTAAAATTAATTTTTAATAAAATACAGTCTAACATATTTAATTCTTAATTTAGGAGAAAACGCCACCCTACAGTAGCCGTGATCATCGGGAACGGTCCCACGATCGTGTTGATCGCAGCGAAAAACAGTACATTAGTAAATCCTCACGAACCAGATCTGGTTACTAAAACAGGAAAATTCGATTTACCGGCATTTGAGAAAAGTAATCGTTAGTTTAAATTTAGATTAACGTATTCTGAACAACACACACCTTGAGTTATATACCGTGAACTTTTTTCTTCATTTATTTTTTTTTCCATTAGGATCAATTCATCATTATTTTGACCATTTCAGTACAAATTTCTGTCGGACAAGTTTATTTTTAATGTTTACCGAACCTTAACTTTCAAACATATAAAGAAATAGAATCTTAAGTAAAGTCGATTAAAATCTGCAAATCCAAAAGTCTTCAACTGTTCTCGAGATTGGATGTTAAAATTTATCATGATTTTGTTGGGAACTTAAATGTGATTTGCCAGTTTCACATTTGACTTAGGATTCTTTGCACATAACAACAATAAGAACTTTTTACACACAACCGGCATGGCAGTTTTAACAAACTTCATCAGAAATGGAATTTTAGAGCTTCATTTTTCTCCAATGAACATCTTTTCCCAGTAGTTTTCTATTGCTGTGCGATGTATTAAACAAACACATGAATCAAGAAGACGACATAATATACACGTAATAAATCGAACGGATAATTTATTGACTGGGAACTAAAAGAAACAAAAATCCATTACAAGCTACCGGGTGTCATAAATAGAATCAGACCTTGAACGATGGTGGTGAACAGAACTCTTATCTTCTAATTCGATTCGGCATCAAATGATGCCTACATGCAACTGCACCGAGGCCGCTTTCACACAAAGGTGCACGAATTGATACTTCTGGTTGGCTTGGGAAACAGATCGGCCGCTGAGTCCTGGAGTAGCACCGACGAAGTTGACGGAGAACCGCCGCCACCACGAAAAACTTGCGACTGTAACAGAGGACTGGTCTCCGAAGCACCCAGCGAGTGTCTATTGCGATGCTGAAATTAAAAACGTCAATAGATATTTGTTCTGAAGTTGCTGCTAGTTTTGTTACCCTAACGTCTGCCTCTTCTTCGCGCTGCCGTCTCCGTATTCTCCAGCTGCAGTTCCATCTTTGGTACACCAACGTGTTCAGGAAAGCTTGTAGAGGATTCGTTATAGCCTAGGGAAAAATAATATTATTTAAATTAAAATGACAATTGAGGCACTTAGGATCAGAGGGGTGCAAGTGATTTTTTATCAAAACTGAGATAAACTGTTTTTTGGATAGTTAAAGTATAGATTAACATTCTGTAGAAGACACAGGTCAAAAGAAAAATTATTTCGATATTTTTAAGCTATTTATAAAAAAACGGGTCAATGAAAATCCTGTTTCGTTTGGTGTCAGAAGGGTGCAAGTGCACTTGCACCCTTCTGACACCAAAGGATTATACTTTTAGGCTAATTTCATTAGAACGTATACATTTTTGTCAGTTGAAAACAACATCATCTAGCTCCTACTAGGATTTTCTACTGGTTCTGACAAGGATAATCCAAAGTCCTCAGATAGAGAAGTGATGAAAATAGATTCAGGTGTAACTTCGTCGGCATGAAAATCTCATTGTTATGTAAGGTACACCGGGGTAAGTGGGGACGCGGGGTAAGTGGGGATGGTGGCTATTAAAACAATACTGTGAACTATTTTTTTCAAACTTTTAATGTAGAATGTTAAATTAACTTGTAATCTATCCAATAACTGTAAAAGAGATACGGTTCCGACAGTTGCGGATGTTTTCGGTGACTTTTTGTAAATTTTCTATTTTTAACTACGATGTGGAGTTGATGTGCATCCTTTTCAATAGCCAATTTCTCGTAAACTAGCTGGCTCTTGACGAAAAGTTCTACATTGAAACAATCCTTACATTCGGAACACCCAGTTAGGAGAAGCGACGATTAAAAACTGCGAAAAAAGGGTTTATTTGCAAAAATCTAAAATTGTGTCTCCAAACCCTACCTGGGGTAAGTGGGGACGGCTTTATACATACTTGATGTTTACACATTTTTTCAATTTTCTCACCTTCATTCAATACAATTTAGCTTTATTTAGCATTCAGATCATGAAAAGTTGGGAAAAGTACTTGTTTTTCTTAAAATAAGTTTATATTTTCGATAATATCAGATTACACACAATAATCTTTGAAAGATGCCTTATTAATAGTACCATGATTTTTTTTCAAAATTTCGGACGGTTCGAGCAATAAAGTAACGTATTAAACCAAGAAAACACAAATTTGTTGAAAATTTCCTGAGGAATCAAAGGGAAAATCTACCGTCCCCACTTACCCCATAAAGCGGGGTAAGTGAAGACACCAGCCGTCCATAACAATTTACGTGATAACTTTTTTCGCTTTGCGTCTATCAAGCTCATCTCTTCAGCATTTGTGAACAACATGTTCTGCATGCCATTGAACGCAATTTTATCAAAATTGACCCACTGCTGATTTTTTAATGATTTTTGAAAGTTGAACTATATGAAAAACCGTCCCCACTTACCCCGGTGTACCTTATACAAAAAATTCAAAAATATTTTTTATGGCAAATTTAGCCAATGCTAAGAGGGATAAAAGGCAAACACAAAACGTACTTAACAATAATTTTTTGGCAAATATATCTAAGAAAAATCTCACGGATGAAAGCTCAGAGGATTCAGAGTTTTCGACAGGCTCTGATCATGATGTCACATACTATCCCACGGAACAAAATGAAACTTCGAAAAGTTCAGATGGGTCGTTGTGACAGGTTATTTATAAAAAATTACATGAGGTCTTTTAAGGAATATTTACATAACTGTTTAGGAAAGAGGCCTGGTATAATTAGACCAAAAAAAGAAAAATTAAACATCCACGGTTCTTCTGGAGAATCAGAAGTTGCTGCTGCTGCAGTTGCTAGCGAGAATGAGTCCATTCCTGGAGAGTCAACTGGCCATTCATCAAGACCCCAAAAACGCCAACGAAATCAGGCAGTCTGGAAACTCATCTTGCGAAAAAAAGCTACGAAACCAAGGGGAAGCGTACGTTGGTTCTACCGGAAAAAGCGACCAGCTAAACAGTTAATTTCAATGAAGGAACACATATGCAGGTATCCATAAAGGAAAAAGAGGAATTGAAAGTTTTCAACAAATTCTGGGAATTAGGATAGTGGAACTTGCAAACCTCGTTCATTATAAGTTGCATAGAAATTTGAAGCCCGAAAATGCAGAGAATTAAATGGGTGAACAAAAACAAAACATCTAGTATCGTACTGAAAATACTCGTTACATACAGGTTCCAAAAGGATGCTATCATATTGTTTGGAGTCAGAGGGGTGCAAGTGTCATTCTTGGGATCAAAAGGGTGCAAGTGAAAAATATCAATAAAAGTGGTTCGCCGTTTGTAACATATAAGATTATACTTGGTTTATTTTGTCTTCAATAAACCAATTCGGATAAATAACATGTCATCAAACAAAATAATTGTCACCGAATGAGAAAAACTTCGAAGGATTTCGCTCCGTGTATACAAAAAGTGTGAACCGACCTGAAGAAAACTGAAACCGTACTGTTGTCATCCGCAAGAAAACTGGGCAAGGAAGAAAAAGCATCAAGAAAACACCAGCACCGGCTCAACTTCACGCACTTCCGTGGGATTGTCATTCGACAAAAGAAAAAGTGCGGGATAGATGCAGTGTGCCTCGTTGTCGCGATTTCGGAAACCAAAGCCCCTGAATCTACCTAAACGGGAAACGCACCAAATAGAGAGAAGGCAAGCGATCAAAATAGAGTGAATTTAGCACTGATTGCAAACATCCAATTTGCCACAGAACTCGTCCTAACGACTCCTTCTCTGCCTTTTCTTCTCGTGTCAGGAGCGGAGGAAGAAAGCCGAGAACGGCTGTTTGCCGAATCGTGCTGCTGTTCCGTGACGAAAACAACCTGCGAAGGTTTCCCAAGCCGTTGGAAAGACGGTCACAAAGAGTTTGGCTACTTTGGGAACCCGCAGAGTTGGAGACGAAAGCACGGAAAATAACCAACAAACGAGCACCCGGAGAAGAGGAAAAGTGCCAAGTAATCCCGGCAACTGAACCGGCAAACGGAAGGGAAAAAGTTCCCGAGAGCCCCTTCACAAAAGGGGCTCTCTTTTTCCCCTTCTTTTCTTCCTCTTTTTCTCCCAGGAGTTGGTCAACGGTGTGCGAGCGGACAACAGTACGCGTGCGGAAACAAGCGGGAACCGAAGAGCATCAGAAAGCAGTTCGACAGTGGTCGATGGTCATCAAGGAATCGCAGGACTTCCGGAGAAGCCGGAATTCATCGCTACAAGGTACCAGACGGAGATTCGACAGTGGTCGAGGAGTTCGAGGGAACCGGAAACAGATTCCGGAAGAATCCGGATTGCACGGAGGAGAATTTCACCAGAAAAGTGCTCGACAGTGGTCGAGAGTATCAGAGGAACGGTTCGTGGTTTTCCGGAACAATCCGGGTAGAAGCTGCACGGAATCGAAGCCGACGGCTGCCGGTGGAGAACGATTCGGCCTTGACGCAGGCCAGAGAATCGTCGTCGACCGAAGAAGGCAATCTACCGCAACCGCAAGTATGCTGTCAGGACATCCAAATGCGAATTGTTGCTGCGTTCGCCACCCGAGCGATTTCTGCGATTTCTGGGTCAACGATGACCGACCAATTGATCGTCATTCTTGGGACGAATCGAGTCCGGAACATCCAGTGAAATGCACGTAAGTCAGCTGTTTATTCATTGCTTTCACACACCATAAATAATCAGATGAATGAGCCTGAGGGCAAAATAAAAAGGATGGCTTGACCATCAATAATTTGTTTGAGAAATGTAATGACATGTTTAAATTTATTGCTTTTGCTTAGAACAACCTGAGCTAGCCTGGCAAAGAGGAAGAAACAATTCTCTTCTTCTTTTCCTTAAGCCAAAACCCCTTTTCTTCTTACATTGGCACCCAACGTTAAAAACCCACACAGCACAACAGAATTTCATGGTTTTTCGATGGTTTTTCCTCCTTATCGTTAATTTTCGAAATCTTGTTAAGATTTCATTGTTTGGTTCGTCTTTGGATTCATATTTCGTTTTTGCTGCTTTAAAGTAAGTAGCATTTAGAGCTATCATCATAACAAGTACAATACAAAGTAAGTAAATTATAGTTAAGATGGATTTTTCGTTGCTATCAGAAGAGGAGATCGCTTACGAATTAGCGTTGCGACACATTTTGAATGTGAATTCACTTACACATCGCAGCAAAGTGTTGCGTTTAAAAGCACTTTTTCAAGAAGAACAAATTAAGGACTTTTTTCACAATAGTTCAATTCATGTGATGAGTCCTACAATCAATATTGAGAATTGCACAGTTGGCATTAAAGATCTGCAAACTTTTGCCGATTTAGCTTGCAAAACAAACAACAATCAGGATCTTAAAGTAGCTAGAGCTAGATTGCTTCATTATGACCAAAGATTGAAAATCATAGATCCACCAAACTATCTTATTGATGTTCTCACGTCCCTTCAGTCAATCGTAAGCGAGTTGCTCAAAAAAGTGCGTGCGCATATTGAAAACGGTGCTAGTGCAAACTCTAGTTTAGTGGCAGCGGAAGAGGAAGGAGTCGGAGGAGAAAGCAGTCTTGCTGAGATTTTTAACGCTTCAGCAAGTATTCAAAACACCACGATTCAGGCAGGTTCACCAATCAACACAAGCCGAGGACGAGGGCGAGGAGTTTCGCCACATCAACAGACAGGAGCCGTTCCAAAGCAACGAGTGTTGAACAACGACTTCGAAACCAACAACCCTCCACACCTTCTCCCCAATCCTCATGCGCAACCACAACGGGTTTTGAACAACAATGCATCTGCAATCAACCGTGATCAACAACTACAGCAATCAACTGAAGACAACAACGAAGGTAATCGACGTAACTTCAGATCAGCACAGGCAGGAAACAGCAGCACGGAAAGAGAGCGTTTCAACGATCTTAGAAACGAGCTCTTGAACAACCTGTTGCAGCTACAACTTCAGCCACGCAGAAATGACGAGAATAGCAGGATGCAGAAGGCGATACACCACTGGCGTTTCTTCTTCAAGGGGCGCGAAGACGTCGAGAATCTCAACACGTTCCTGGATCGAGTTGAAAGCTTTGCGGTTTCGGACGATATTTCCGATGAGGTGTTGCTGTCAGGCGTCAAGCATTTACTTATGAACGATGCGCTAGAGTGGTATGCAGATAACCAACGTCAACTGGTGTCGTGGGACGCGTTCAAGCGTATCATTCGACGTGACTATCTAGGTGAAGAGCATGGTCAGTTGCTGAGAGCTGAGGCGTTTTTCCGTTACCAAGGTGAAGCAGAATCGTTCGATCAATACTTCAAAGACATTTCTACGTTGTTCCGGTTTGCCGATCCACCGATGTCCAACGCAGAAAAGCTGTTCCTGGTAAAAAAGAACATGCGCATGGATTACCTATCAGCAGTCACAGCAGCGAACCCTACAACGCTCGAGCAGCTAGTTCGGACGTGCAAGACCCAAGACAACATGAAGCTTTTGCTGGATAGACAACAACGCATGTCTATTCCAAGGGAATCGCTATTAGCACCGAGGTTGGCTACTCCGAAGAACCAGCAGAAACCGTCATACAACCAGCGTTTCTCGAAGGTGAATTTAGTGGAAAAGAACAAAGCGGGAGAATCTGTAGCAACAACTCGACTACAAGAAGCGGCAGAAGCAGACGACGAAGAATATTGGCACCTGAAAATGGAAGAGCTGACGGAGCAGATCAACGCCATCAAGACTTTTGTAGATCGTAGACATCCCAGGACCACAAATAGGCAGAATCAACCGTCGACACTCAACCAACAACAACAATCACCTTATCCGAAGTACACGCAACAGCAACAGCTGCAGGCTACACAACATCAGTGGCAGAGCTCTCGGTATCCGGTAGAACAGCAACAGTTTGAAGGAACGCAGCAGTATTCGGGGAATCAAAATCAACAATTTCAGCATTCGCAGCAACCGTGGCAAGGTCATCAGCAACGATCTGCGAATTACAATCAACAGTATCAGCCCAACCAACCAAATCAACAGTACCTGACTACTCAACAACAATTTCAGCAGAACAGACAACCCTGGCAAACACAAGAGGCACGGCAACTCAAACAGTACTCACAGGACCAGCGGAGAACTCTGACAATTTGTTGGAATTGTGAAGAAGCAGGACACCGATTCGTCGATTGTGAGAAGGAGCAGACTTTCTATTTCTGTCATGGCTGCGGCAAAAAGGGTTTCACTCTGCGCAACTGCACATCATGTCGTTCTAGCACGGGAAACTACGAAGTGGGGAATCGTCAGTAGAGAGGGATGATTCAACCAACCCAAGCGACACTCTCAATGAAAACCTGATATTGACACACCTAAATTCAATCATTATTAATCCCGGATATGACAACAGGCCGCATGCAATCATCGGAGTATTAGGTAGAAGGATGAAGGCACTATTAGACAGCGGAGCCAATTGCTCATTGCTAGGCGGCAAGCATACACGAATAGTTGACGATCTAGGATTACGGAAAGGAACGGTGCAAGGTGGAATAAAGACAGCAGATGGTACGAGCCACATGATATCAAACTTCGTTCGCCTGCCTATTGCCTACAACAATCGTAACGAAACACTCCCTGTTTTATTAGTTCCGTCAATCCCAGACTGTATCATTTTGGGGATGGACTTCTGGAACACCTTTGGTGTTAAGGCCGTGTGTTGTACGCTGGAATCCATGACGACAGAAGCAGATGTAGAAGATCCTCCAGAAGAACAGATTACGAAGACACTATCGGATGAAGAGCAGAACCGGTTAGAGATGGTTGTACAGCAATTTCCCAAAGCAGAAGATGGCGAATTAGGCAGAACACAGCTATATGAGCACCGTATCGACGTTGGAAACGCACCACCGAAGAAACAAAGGCATTATCCGATGTCAAAATACGTGCTGGAGGAGGTAAATAAGGAGATCGACAGGATGTTGGCCATGGATGTCATCGAGGAGGCCATGTTCTCCCCTTGGAACAACCCACTCGTCGCTGTGAAGAAGAAAAACGGAAAATGTCGTGTCTGCCTAGACGCCCGGCACCTGAACAGTGTGATGATCAACGAAGGTTACCCGATTCCACAAATTTCGTCAATCATCAACAACTTAAGCGGTTGCACATACATCTCGACCATCGATTTAAAGGACGCATTTTGGCAACTTCCATTACATCCAGATTCTCGTCCGCTAACTGCATTCACAGTACCTTCTCGGGGTCATTTCCAGTTTCGCGTTGTTCCTTTCGGTTTATGCACGGCTAGTCAAGCACTGGCGAGAGTAATGACGCACATCTTCGCCGACATGGAGCCGCACGTGTTTCACTACCTCGACGATATCGTGGTTTGTTCAAAAGACTTCGAGGAGCATCTGAAGACATTGGAGGAGGTCGCTCGAAGACTGAGAATCGCGAACCTAACAATATCCAAGGAAAAGTCGATGTTTTGCCGGAAGGAGATCAAATACTTAGGATACGTCTTGAACGAGCAGGGTTGGAAAGTCGACGATGAAAAGGTAGCATGCATAGTAAAGTTCCCGGTTCCGACTCAACGAAAGGAGTTGCAGCGTTTTTTGGGCCTCTGCAATTGGTACCGTCGCTTCATCCATAACTTTGCCAAGCTTGCAGCACCACTTACGGAACTCACCAGAACCAAGGTCAAATTTCGCTGGACCAAAGAAGCAGAAGAGGCATTTTTAAAGCTGAAGTCCATGTTAGTGTCCGCACCAATTCTTGCCATGCCGGACTATTCCAAGCCGTTCGCGATCGCATGTGATGCCAGCGATGTCGCCATTGGAGCTGTGCTCACCCAAGAGATTGACGACGAGGAACACCCGATATGCTACTTCTCCCAAAAATTGTCAGCATCGGAGAGGAAGTATTCGACTACAGAACGGGAATGTTTAGCGGTGATAAGGTCAATAGAAAAGTTTCGCTGTTACGTGGAAGGAGTTAAGTTCATCGTGCATTGCGATCACGCTGCATTGAGCTATTTAAAATCGATGAAAAACCCAACAGCACTATTAAGTCGCTGGATTCTTCGTCTGAACGCCTTCGACTTTGAAATCCGATATCGAAAGGGCACAATCAACGTCGTTACGGATGCCTTGTCGAGAGCAGTCGCCACAATCACACTCTCCAAGGACGACACGAAGGACACTTGGTACATCAAGCTTGTTCAGCATGTGGAAAAAGAGCCGGATAAGTATCCAGATTTCCGGACGATCGACGATGAACTGTATAAGAACTGTCGCTGTCGTGACGAAGCGGGACTGGTGACACACAAATGGAAGAAAGTTATTCCACTTGAAAATCGGCAGGAGGTAATCAAAAGGTTCCACGATTCTACAACAGGAGCTCACCTGGGATTCTACAAGACGCTGAAGAAAATCCAAACCCACTTCTATTGGCCCAAGATGCAAGATGATGTTAGTCGCCTTGTTCGAAGCTGTGACACCTGCAAAGCTAGCAAGGCGCCGAACACAAAGATGATGCCGCAAATGGGGAACGCCAAACCAGCCAAGGTTCCATGGGAGCTGATATCGGTGGACTTCGTGGGTCCTCTGACGCGCTCAAAGCAGGGAAACACTGTCATGTTTGTCGTGGTAGATTGGATAACGAAGTACGTTATAGTGCAACCGATGAGAGCAGCAGATTCAGTCCGTATGGTACGCTTCTTGGAAGAACAGGTGTTTCTAAAGTTTTCACGACCCAGGATCATACTTTCCGACAATGGCAAGCAGTTCGAATCAGCCGCATTCAAATCGTTACTGGCGCGCCACAAGATCATCAACATGCGAACTGCCTTCTACTGTCCTCAAGTGAACAACGCCGAACGCACCAACCGCGTATTGATCACATGCATCCGCTCACTAATAGACGAAGATCATCGCTGCTGGGATGAGAATCTACCGGCGATCACCGCAGCGATCAACAGCGCGAAGCACGAAGTCACTGGAGTCAGCCCGCACTTCGCGAATTTCGGCCGTGATTTGATTCTTCACACGGATCTCTACGCACAACAGCACTTGAACGCCGCGGATGATCCAAAGATCACACAGGATCTACGACTGTCAGGAATCAAGCGAATCCAAGAGTTCATCACGAAGAGGATCAAGAAAGGTCACGAAGACTCCAAGCAGCGATACAACTTAAGGAAGCGGACGGTAGATTTCAAAGTTGGTGATGTAGTATGGAGAAGAAAGTTCAACCTGTCATCGAAAGCAGATCACGTCAACCAAAAGCTGAATCCGAAGTTCATGCCAGCAGTTATTCGAAATGTGCTAGGTGCGAATCTGTATGAGTTAGAAGATGTCTCGAGCGGGAAACGCGGACGCTATCACGCGAAAGACATCAAAGCAGATTAAGTTTCAAGCTATGTAAGCAACAACGCTGACCACAAGCTCACTTAGAGCACAAAACACGAAATGGAGAAGGCTGAAGGACCTACATCATCTACGAAACCTCGCCCCCAACAACTCGGAACAAATTTGCAGAATTCTTCAATTCAAACAATTTAACGGAACACAGCTGATGCTAAGTCGTCGCTAGCACACCGATGAACACAACGAAGTAGGCGTTTATGAAGGAGACAACGGCCTTGCGTGGGACCAGCGTCGGCTGAATGGACTCTAAGAACTCTGCCAGGAAGTTCGTCAGAATTTGGAGAGGGCCGGCAACCTTGCGTGGGATTGCCGCCACTTATTGTCCAGAAGGCAATCCTGTCATCGTGAAGCAGCGTAGCAGCGCTGGGGATAGTAGCACTGGTAAGCCACCGTAGTCAGGCGCTACACACCATCGCAGAGAACCCATCCAGGTTCGGGATATTGGAATGTTCGGAAAGTCAAGTACAGCAGCTCCAAATACCACGTCGCTGCAATTGAAAGGATTGTCAGGACATCAGAAAAAGGATTCAGCGAAGAAGTTGTGAGGAGTAGACATCATGACGGCCGCTACTACCATATCGACTCTCTATCGCTAACTACCGAAAGCCACACGCCCATATAATCAAGCTACGTACACAAGGCAAAGCCTGTCAACAACGAGCAACGCTCCTAACACAACATCCAAGGTGTGACGAGCAACAATAATCTCTCAACTAACTCTCCACCTGAAAATGTTCAAGAATACTACAATCATGTTAACGCAGCAACCAACCAAGCTTGATAGAACGAAGCACAAGAATCAAGAACACACATCCGTTTTCAGAACGTGATAAACTGACAACAACCAACACCCAACCATCAACCTATACGAACTGAAGGAAACCTCGAAGGCAAAACCAGCCCCTTCAGGCTCGGGATATTGGAATACGGGAAATTCAAGTACAGTAGCTCCAAACACCAAGTCGCTGCTGCCGATACGATAATCAGGACTTCAAAACGGGCGAAAGAGTTAAGCACCTACGGAGTTTTGCGCAGAAGTTGTGAGGGGTAGACATTATGACGGTCGCTACTTCCATATCGACTCTCGCAAACTGCCGAAAGCACCACGCACTAGGAAATCAAGCTATGTAAACACGGCCATGCCGGTCAACAACGAGAAATCTCCGAAAACAACATAAATGATGTGATGAGCAACAAAATTCTCTGCAACTACCTCTCCACCAGAAAATGTTTATAAGTACCACAACCATCATTGATACAGCAAAGAACCAAGCTTGAGAACAGGAAAACAAGAGCAACAAAACCTAGCCGTTCTCAGATCGTGAAAAACTGACACATAGCTATGAAGGCTACAAACTGATGTCGAACTGAAAGAAATACTGAAGGAGAAGAAACCGTTCGCCGGACGAGACAAACCGTGCACACCGAAAGCGACAACCATCACTATCTATTTGTATTTGTACTACGTAAAGGATTTGAAGCTACTTTCTCTACTAATAACTCTTATTATCCAAGAAATCCAAATACAAACATTCGTAGAAATTTTCGGGGGTCAGTAAGAAAATTCAAAAGGAACGCGAATTGGAGGCGCGGTAAAACCTCTATTCTGGGCTCTTTCTGATTTAGGAGACTAAATCCTCCTTTTCCTGGAACTCTACGAATCACCACGAACCTGTAAATAAAACCATCATGTTTCTCTGTAAATACTTGTAAATAGTATCGTTAAGTTTCGTTATCATTGTTCGATCTAAATCCTTTTGCTCAGTAAAGATTTTTGATCGTTTCTGCGTGTTTGCTGCAGCAGAAATTCGTTATGAGAAGCAAGTTTAAGATATTGGTCGGTGACTTTGTCACATTTAGGTGACGCAATTTTGATCACCATTTGCCAGAATTCGCTGGTGTTACTATTGGTTAGAATAAGTATCTTCGTCTTGTACTATGTGCACTACATCTGGTGTGCCTATAGGGCCACGCAACTAAGCTAGTTAATAAGCATTTTGAGTTTAGCTCAATCCTTCTGATCAATATTATCTCCGACCAAATTTCGGATGAATTTGTAATTTTTTTCATGAGCCGACTCACATCGTCTCATGAAAAAAATTTTCTGTTGTGGCAATGCTGTGTAACATATAAGATTATACTTGGTTTATTTTGTCTTCAATAAACCAATTCGGATAAATAACATGTCATCAAACAAAATAATTGTCACCGAATGAGAAAAACTTCGAAGGATTTCGCTCCGTGTATACAAAAAGTGTGAACCGACCTGAAGAAAACTGAAACCGTACTGTTGTCATCCGCAAGAAAACTGGGCAAGGAAGAAAAAGCATCAAGAAAACACCAGCACCGGCTCAACTTCACGCACTTCCGTGGGATTGTCATTCGACAAAAGAAAAAGTGCGGGATAGATGCAGTGTGCCTCGTTGTCGCGATTTCGGAAACCAAAGCCCCTGAATCTACCTAAACGGGAAACGCACCAAATAGAGAGAAGGTAAGCGATCAAAATAGAGTGAATTTAGCACTGATTGCAAACATCCAATTTGCCACAGAACTCGTCCTAACGACTCCTTCTCTGCCTTTTCTTCTCGTGTCAGGAGCGGAGGAAGAAAGCCGAGAACGGCTGTTTGCCGAATCGTGCTGCTGTTCCGTGACGAAAACAACCTGCGAAGGTTTCCCAAGCCGTTGGAAAGACGGTCACAAAGAGTTTGGCTACTTTGGGAACCCGCAGAGTTGGAGACGAAAGCACGGAAAATAACCAACAAACGAGCACCCGGAGAAGAGGAAAAGTGCCAAGTAATCCCGGCAACTGAACCGGCAAACGGAAGGGAAAAAGTTCCCGAGAGCCCCTTCACAAAAGGGGCTCTCTTTTTCCCCTTCTTTTCTTCCTCTTTTTCTCCCAGGAGTTGGTCAACGGTGTGCGAGCGGACAACAGTACGCGTGCGGAAACAAGCGGGAACCGAAGAGCATCAGAAAGCAGTTCGACAGTGGTCGATGGTCATCAAGGAATCGCAGGACTTCCGGAGAAGCCGGAATTCATCGCTACAAGGTACCAGACGGAGATTCGACAGTGGTCGAGGAGTTCGAGGGAACCGGAAACAGATTCCGGAAGAATCCGGATTGCACGGAGGAGAATTTCACCAGAAAAGTGCTCGACAGTGGTCGAGAGTATCAGAGGAACGGTTCGTGGTTTTCCGGAACAATCCGGGTAGAAGCTGCACGGAATCGAAGCCGACGGCTGCCGGTGGAGAACGATTCGGCCTTGACGCAGGCCAGAGAATCGTCGTCGACCGAAGAAGGCAATCTACCGCAACCGCAAGTATGCTGTCAGGACATCCAAATGCGAATTGTTGCTGCGTTCGCCACCCGAGCGATTTCTGCGATTTCTGGGTCAACGATGACCGACCAATTGATCGTCATTCTTGGGACGAATCGAGTCCGGAACATCCAGTGAAATGCACGTAAGTCAGCTGTTTATTCATTGCTTTCACACACCATAAATAATCAGATGAATGAGCCTGAGGGCAAAATAAAAAGGATGGCTTGACCATCAATAATTTGTTTGAGAAATGTAATGACATGTTTAAATTTATTGCTTTTGCTTAGAACAACCTGAGCTAGCCTGGCAAAGAGGAAGAAACAATTCTCTTCTTCTTTTCCTTAAGCCAAAACCCCTTTTCTTCTTACACGTTTTAACATAAATATCGCAAAAACTTCGGTTTTTCCTTCAGAATCGTTCATTTTAGACCTCATGAGACACACTCCATCGAAAATTTAGTAGAAAAATTGATTTGATAATTTTGATTTAGAAAAAAAACTTTGAGGCCCGTTTTCTCGAAATCATCATTTCGGCACTTGCACCCCTCTGATCCTAAGCGCCTCAATTGTAGTAAAAAAGGTTGAACAAACTCACCATCACATACCACACAGTGACGATAGTTTTAAACGGCAAACAGAACCACATGGTCCACAGGATGATACCGTTGATCAGATTCGGCAACCAACAAATGTAGAACACAAAGTTGATCAGTGAAAATTTCATCTTAAACTTGGTCATCAGCTCCCGCTCGTTCGATGTCATCTGACTGAATCGAGCCACCAGCTGACGATCAACTTCTCTGGAAGCGGTAAAGTATAGCACCGGATTAGCCACCATAACCGCAATCATTGGACCGTACGTGGTAATATAGTTCGGTAGAATCCTCAAATAGGCTGTAGAAATATCGTGAATGTTGTGACAACTAAAAAATAAATCCAACATAGGTTAACCTTCCCAAAATTTCAAATTCCAATCATACTCAGCATCCGGGATGTACAGCACAGTCAGTCCCAAAGCCGTCAAAACGGCCGACAAGCTCCACACATAGGTATGGTAGGTCCTAAGAGCAACCCCATAACCTCCAAGCTGGCGTCGCACGTTTATGGCGTAACACAGCGTCCACATCCAGGTGCACATGTAAAAGTACTGGATCCAGGCCGAAGAAACGGCACAGAAAATCACGTTTGTAGTGTCATCCTGGTCCGAATCCGGCGGAATAACGTTCTGGATATACTTCCACAAAGCCGACCGCAGGAAAACTCCCAACGATGCGCACAAATCCGCAACGGCCAGCCACACGATGATGCTCCGTCCGGTGCTGTAGCTGGTCACCGGCGAGCGGGATCCGGGTCGAGAACGACGAATACCATGCAGGTTTGGCGCGTCCTCGTCGCGGATCCAAATCTGGAATGGATAACGAACGGTAAGTAAGATTAATGACCATTGGCAATCATTTGTTACAAAATCCTTAAATGTCTATTCTTGATAATTTCAACTGTAATCGACATACAGAATTTGTAATATCTTGTTCACAATATCGCCTTTTACCTAATGGTAATCATGGAACAATATCTAACTACTCATAAAAAATATAAACCAAAGTAAGGGAATATTTGTATAAAATTCATGTTCCATGTTTGTAATATCCGTCATGATTAATAATATCTAAACCACTCTGAATACCTTGATAAATAATCAATTATCCATAAGACATAAAATGTTCATGGTACTGTCCCCGGCTGTCAATTTTTTTTCATTTAAATCACATTAAACTCAAAGAAGTCATTTTTAAGTCCATCTAATCTCGTATGAGATTTTTATAGAATAACATAGTTTTAAATGTGTTCACAGTCTCTTCATTTCTCATGAATAAAATAAATCGTTCTATTTGGATTTTTTATTAAATTTCAATTTACCTTCTGATTTTTTTCTCCAAAATATTTGAACTTTTACACTACTTATACGTTTTAAAATGTGATTTACAACATTAGCTCCAATTCTAATTCGAATTTTGAATGATGTCAGCAACAACTTTTGGGAAGCAGGTTGCTGTTAAATTCCTCAAAAAACAAATTTTTGCTAGTTCCAGAGGTCTTAAGCTATAAAGCTGGTACCGAGGAAATGAGACAGGTGATTTCTGAAGGACGACAAAACTTGCGAAAAATTATATATCAAACAAATTCCAGAGTTTGAATACATGTCTGCTCGCGGTAAGGTCCCTAGCATATAATGTACAGTGAGGGGCAAAATAAAGTGTCCAAGTTATTTTTTTATCATTTCTTTTATTTTTCTGGTAAAAATTCACCGAAAACACATCGTTATCATTTTTAAAATATTGTTTATTATGTTCTATTTAATTTTTCTTAATGTTGCGCTGGTAAAAAAAGAATGTTTTTTTGATAGAAAAAAACAATTAATATTCCAAAAAAAAATGGGCAAAATAAAGTGTCCAACTCAAAAATCAATATAATTTCGATAAGTTTCCATCGCGAGGCCCCTCGAATTTGTTTGTTTTGTGTATTTTGACGTTTCATAAACAACTGGCTTGGCTCTGGAGTATTCAAACAGGTGTCTACATTCGAATAAGTTGTAAAATATGGAGAACGCATAAATTTCTGGTTCCATTCCGTTGTCCATCCGGAAACTGGTTGTTCGTGATGTGAATAACGGTCAAACGCACCGGGAAGTGGCCAAGCACTACGAAATCAGCAAGACAGCGGTATCAAAAATCATGAAGGAGATGAAAACGTTCGGATCGGAGATGGATCGCCCAGGAAGAGGACTGAAGCCCAAGACAGATGCCAGAACGGACAAGAAAATCATTCTTGAAGTGAAGAAAAACGCAATAATAACGATCCGGCAGATACAGGATGAGCTCCGATTTACGGTATTGCGTTGTACTGTCCGTCGCCGCATCCATGCAAAGGAGTACCATAGAAAGATCGCAGTAAAAAGGCCTTTCATCAGCCAGGTGAACAAGGCTAAGCGGCTCAAGTTCGTCAAGGAACACGCCGATAAACGGCTCGAGTACTGGAAAACATTGTTGTGGGCCGACGAATCCAAATTCGAGCTATTCAACTTGAAGAAGCAGGATCATATGTGGCGCAAGTCGGGTGAGGAGCTCCAAGATCGCCATATCCAAGGAACAGTCAAGCACGGAGGAGGTAACGTGATGGTGTGGGGGTGCTTTTCTTGGGGTGGGGGTGGCAATTTGGTAAAAATTAACGGAATCATGACAGCTGAGTCATATTCCGATATCCTGCGGGAAAACCTCGAGGTATCCCTCATCAAGACGGGCCTCGAAGAGCGCTTCGTTTTACAACAGAATAACGATCCAAAGCATACGGCCAATCTGATGAAGTCATTTTCCCGTTCCTGCCGCATCAAACCCCTTGAATGGCCCCCACAAAGTCCTGATCTGAACCCCATCGAAAATCTGTGGGCCATCCTCGATGCTCTGATTGATAAGACTGGTGTGGCAAGTTAAAAATACTTATTTTGATGCCATGGAGCATGCGTGGGAGGAACTCGACCCACAACACTTGCACAACCTTGTTGAAAGTATACCGAAGCACTTGTAGGAGGTGTTGAAGGCCGAAGGAGGTCATACCCATTATTAAATCGTTCTTGTTTGCCTTCAGTTTGAATCAATTTGAAGCTGTACCGATCTGGACACTTTATTTTGCCCCTGTTTTTTTTTTTTGAATATTAACTGTTTTTTTCTATCAGAAAAACTTTTTTTTTAACAGCGCAACATTAATAAAAATTGAAAAGAACATAATAAACAATATTTAAAAAATGATTACGATGCGTTTTCGTTGAATTTTAACCAGAAAAATAAAAGAAATTGAAAAAAAATTATTTGGACACTTTATTTTGCCCCTCACTGTATGTATTTGCTGGTTGTTTTGTATAAATTATAATGATTTGCCAAGATTCTGCTCCTACAAAAAAAACAACAATTTTCAAAACGAAAACATTGATTTTTGCTGTTTTTAAATGCCTGGAAAGAGTAATCTTGTATGTACCCTTCACAACCTACGATCTATACTAACCGATTATACATTAATATTAATCTCATGATGGTTTTACTTCGTTATTGTCAGATTTCGCCAGCAGAAATTCCATTAAAAACGCTTTTAAGTGGCTCAAAAGTAATCAAGTTTAGTTAATTTTGAAACAGCTGTCTCCACTAAATTACCCTTAGTTTTTTTAAAGAGTATTTGACCAAAAAGTAGTAGAAATTGAAGGAGAAGGATGCAGTCACCTAGAATACAGATTGGACGAAGTAAAAGTTAAAAAAACTGAACAATATTATAACTGAAAAAAGTGTGCGCCGGCCGATGGGAGATACCAACAATAATGTAGAGATTTTTCTTACAAAAATCGATTTTTCATGAATTATCATAAGATTACCTTTATTTCATCCATAGAAAGTATTTCGATCAAACGAATGGTTTTTGAGATACACGCATTCGTAACTGTCCCATTTCTAAAAGAACTAAGCTTTAATTGAATGATTAATGGCATTTCGGTGAACTATACATTCTAATAGGAAGAATATGAATCAAAGCTATCGAACGATTCCTTTTAATTCAACCACGGTAAATGAAAGGTTCATATATCGGTATTTCGATAGCAACTTACTACCTACTTCAGTGAGCGTTTTCGGAAACGGAAATATTTCAACAATCACTTTGCAAAATTTCAATAGAAAGTGTAGCGTAGTTTCTGAGATATTGAATTGTGAATGGTAAGAGTCCAAAAAGTCCGATTTTCGTAGAATTAATGTATCTCAGGCAACACAAACTCCAGAAAGATCAAATTTGGTGATATAATAGTGTGATAGTTGATCTATCTTACGCAGAAAATGAGATCAAAAAATATTATCAGAGTATAAAGTTATGGAAGTTCAAAGTCGAAGTGACAGTGCGCGTGCTTCCAATTTCTATACAATTATTAAAGGTACTGTATACCTGTAAATATGGTTGACTGAATGAATTCCGCGAAATGGAACAATACTTTACAATACAGAAAAATGACAGAAAATGATGTAAAATGACAATAAAAAACTAACATGATAAACAAAACAGAAGTGCTAAAAGTGTCTCAAATATGGTAGAAAATACTAAAAGTTGTAAAAAATTTACCAAATTGACACTTTTGATAAAAAATTGGTTAATTTTTTACTTACCCGTTAAAGAAGTTTAAGAACCCGTTCGAATTCGCAAATGTTCGGGCGTGTTGCCAAAAACGAAAAGGGCCGGTATTGATAATTTCAATAGTTTTTCGTATTTTAGTTTCTTTTTGGCCAAAGTTATTTTAATTTTTTGAAGGATTAATCACCGTTAATTTATCGGCCTATCGGTGGAAAGTGATGTCCTTTTTAGTGGGACATTTAAAGATTATGATTTTTTTTTATATACACACAAAACTTTCGAGGCCAGAAATTAGCAAAATTTTGCTCAAATTTGACCAGCTAAGTACTTAGCAATCGATTTAGCAATTTTTTATTACTCAAATTTTAACAAAATAGTCAAAAGTGTCTGGACTTAATTTTTACCAAATTTATAGTAACAAAAATAATTGTTTGCTGAAGTTTAAGCAATAAAATTTTTACTCCCAAAAATTACTAAAATTTTAGTAAAATTGATTTTTTTAAATAATCCGGTGCCTCACCAAAAACGAATGTAAGTGGGTGTAATTTTCAATTCACATACAAATAAAAATTGCCTCTCACTTGGATTTGTTTTATTTATTTTCTAAACACTGTAGTGAATAAAGTAATTGGGATTAATTGTTCCAACAACGTCATGATACCAATCGGGAATAAGCACCATTAGACATCTCTGGGATGATGATGCTTCCTGAAACAGCGTCGTTGTAGCGTACCTGTGAATTGAAAAACAAATTTAAAAAAAATAATTCACATATGTTTCCGAATCAATATTTAAATTGAGGCCTGATTAAAAATTCGATTTCGATGTCGTGCTATTAATTTTCGTTAACAGAATTCAAAAATCTTTAACATTATAGCATTATATTCTGGTATTCCAAATAAGTTTAAAATAAAAAAAAAGTTAAAGCAGCGTTCATATCAATCAGCTAATTTAAATATTGTAATCAATAATTTTATTGTAAGCAATAACATTAAAAAAAACTATTGTTGAATTCGACCAAATATTTTGTAATCATGCGACCTTTATGATAGTGCAAAATACGCAGTATTTTACCGGGAACTCGATGATCAAATTTGCTAAACGAACAGCTGATAAAAAAAATTAAACGAACATCTGATTCAAACATGATAAATATTGCAATAATTGTCAAAGTTAGACAAACTTATGATGCTTGGAACACTAATAAAGCAATCCTTATTTAAAACCAACCTACCATTGTTTCGTGAATACAAACTCCTTGGCCGGAATCATCACCGAACAATACCCGGAAATTATCAGGAATTTCTCCCGAAATCTTCCTTCTTAACGTCACCACAATGCTCAGAGAGTGTCGTTCCCTGAGCGTTTATTGGAGCACTAAAAGTTCATAGAAATAAATAGTTTCATTAGAATATAATTATTCTTTAATATTTGATCAGGGAAAAAAAATAGCATAAATTATAAAACTTACAGAGTTTCACTAGCGCTCATTTTGAAACATGTCCTATGTCCATTCTCGTTTATCGGAAGTTTGCAGTAACCGTCATCAAGGTTACCAAAGGAAGAATTGATGTTTCTGAGCGATCATTCAAGGAGGCGATATAAAATGCCAGGCCCCTACATCCAGCACCGCCTTTTCCCACGTTCCAACGGTCAACAAATTTGCAGCTAACTCCCGAAAAAGAAAACAAATAGAAACACGGAAAAACTTTTAAGGATACCCGAGCAGACTTGTATGGCAAAACTAGCTGATCCCGTACGAACTTTGTTTCGCTTTAAATCATTGGTACGTCAAAATGAGTTTAGAAAATGAATTCGAAACATTCTTTCGAAATTTTGGGGAAAAAAATTCAACAGTGTTTAAAGTCGCTACTGTTACTATTACTTGAAATTCAAATTAAACGGTTGATTGGCTTTTTATTAAAATTTATGTGAGAGTGTTTTCTTCTCGATCGGTTGCAAAATCTAGACATTATGGCAGAAACATGTACTATTTGTTTATGTGCACGACTCTTTTGCTTGACCTTCACACTTAAATTGGTATCAATTAACTGCCTCCAACAAAATTATTGCACAAAACACTGAACTTTCAATGAAACCCTCTTTTTCTGTCCCATGGCCCGAAATTCGATAATTGAAACCAATTTTACGTTCCTCAAAACTCCCTTTTGCCATGGACGGCCTTTTTTTGACCACGATTCAAAACTTGACACCTGAAATCAATTATCTTTTCTGTTAACCTCCCATGTGTCAATTTTCATTGCAATTCTATGCTCAATCAATAGAATATCGAAAAATCAGTGAACAGATAATAACCCCTTTTGCCGACCCCTGAGTCAAGATTTGAAACCTGAAAGCAAAAGAACGTCCCTCAAAACTCCTATGCGGAAATTTTCATCTCAATCCAATGTAGAATAACGTCAAAATCGCAAAAACATTAAAGTTGGGTATGGACGACTCCTTCAGCCAACTTCTGATCCGCAATTCGAAACTTGAAATCGATTGCTGGTCCCTCAAAACACTCATGTGCTAATTTTCATCACAATACGATCTATAATAACGCCAATATCGCAAAAACATTAATCAGTGGATATGGACGACCCCTTTGGCCGACCCCTGACCCTAAATTTGATAACTGTAATCGATTGCTCGTCTCTCAAAACAATCATGTGCAAATTTTCATCACAATCCGATGTATAATAACGCCGATATCGCAAAAACCTTTATCAGTGGATATGGACGACCCCTTTGGCCGACCCCTGACCCTAAATTTGATAACTGTAATCGATTGCTCGTCTCTCAAAACAATCATGTGCAAATTTTCATCACAATCCGGTGTATAATAACGCCAATATCGCAAAAACATTAATCAGTAAATATGGACGACCCCTTTGGCCGACCCCTGACCCTAAATTTGATAACTGTAACTGATTGTTCGTCTCTTAAAACACTCATGTGCAAATTTTCATCACAATCCGGTGTATAATAACGCCAATATCGCAAAATCATTAATCAGTGGATATGGACGACCCCTTTTGCCGACCCCTAACTCTAAATTTGATAACTGTTATCGATTGTTCGTCTCTCAAATCACTCATGTGCAAATTTTCATCACAATCCGATGTTTAATAACGCCAATATCGCAAAAACATTAATCAATGGACATGGACGACCCCTTTGGCCGACCCCTAACCCTAAATTTGATAACTGTAATCGATTGCTCGTCTCTCAAAACACTCATGTGCAAATTTTCATCACAATCCAATGTAAGATAAAGCCAATATCGCAAAAACATTAATCAGTGGATATGGACGACCCCTTTGGCCAACCCCTGACCCTAAATTTGATAACTGTAATCGATTGCTCGTCCCTCAAAACACTCATGTGCAAATTTTCATCACAATCCGACGGAAAATAACGTCAATAACGTGAAAACAATATTTGTCTGGTATGGACGACCCCCTTCAGAAGGGGTCGTCCAAAAATCTAAAAACATTTTTCATCATTCCTGGTCCTAATGAGCATCCATGCCAAATTTCAGATCTCTAGCTCTTAAGACGGCTGAGTCTATAGAGGACAAACAAACAAACAAACAAACAAACAAACATACAGATAATTGCTTTTTATATATATAGATTAAACCTAATTTTGCTATCATGCCTTGAGAGTAAGAGTTGGTATCATTTTGCCCGAATAAAGGTGGTACAATGCCAAAATTTGGGTCTCAATTTTCATATGTGGATACCAAAATTATGCCAACTGTAGGTTTCAATGAAACCTCAATAATACCTAGTTTAGCCACCGATTCAAAATGAGTTTTGAGAGCATAATGATGCCACTTTTTGGTTCAAAATACAACCAAAATAAGGCATCGTTCAGCTTTCAAAAATTATGTTGAAAAGTGGCTAAATGAGGTATCCAAAGACTATCAATACAACCAAAAGTTGGCATAGCTATGCTATCGACATATGTAAATTGAGATTAAAATTTAATTATTTTAACACTTCTATTCGGGAATGTTAAAACCAAATTTTACCCTCAAGCCATGATAGCAAAATAAGATAATAATATGTTATAAAGGTTTGCTCACGGGGCAAATTTTTGTATCAAAAATTTGCTGAGGAAAATTTTCATTATTTTTGATTTAATCAACTTTAACGTCGTCATATTGTTCCCGATCAGACTTTCATGCCTTCACCTTCAAAAATAATTGCATACGTGAAGGCGATTTTCACTATGCACAGTAATGTATCTGCCGTGTTAAACTTTGGATAATGAAAATCGCCTTCACTTATGCAATAATGAGTTGTGGCAATATTCATAGTACCCTGTTCATAATAAGGAAAATTTGCGCTAGCAGATTGTAGATGAAAAAAACATAAATTTCAAATAATTCAACAACACATTATCTGACGAGATTCGACGTTTATTGAATGTTTGAGACTTAAAATATAGCACTTCTACGAAAATTTGTCTTATCATATGACTAAACAAATGTCGCTAAAATTTAGCTGAAATATTCTTGAAAATAATGAAATCATTGTGAAGATTTCAGAGAATTGTATCGCGAAGTCAAAGTTGCGCGTTAAGTCCAAAATCTCAAATTTACGTAGAAATGCTGTGTTTCAAATCTTAGACATTCAAGAAACGTCAGAGCTCGTTAGATATTATGAGATAGTTGCTCTAACAGTACTTGAAACTTGAAAGTTTGGAGGAAAAATCAAAGCTTTTTAAGCGCAATTTAGAAGATCTGTGAGCATGCACATCGGTACAATGAATTTTGTGACCAATCGTATGTACTAACATTTAAACAAACTTTAAACGTATTTGATTAGCTAAAACATGTATCAAAGAAAGTGTTTTTTCATCCAATTATTTCGTTTTCCGATATTATGAACAGGGTTCTATGAATATTGCTCCCACTTATAATTGCATAAGTGAAGGCGATTTCCATTACCTGAAGCTTAACATGGTAGGGTCATTACTGTGCATGGGGAAAATCGCTTTTAAGTATGCAATGACCATTGAACATTAGAATGTCTCTCAATTTCATTTGCCCTGTGATAAAACCAGAACAGGAACATTATACTAGTAGCAACCATACTTACGATTAAATCATTTGTATCCATCTTAACGGCCTCTACAACTTTGATGAGTTATCCAGTTCGATTGATTAGACCTTCTTCATTGCATGGTAGTCTATAAAGAATCACTTTTTCTCCCCACGTCTCTTTCATTTAGGTTGCTCTACGAAAAAAAACTCTAATTTTACATCAGTTCATTCTAACCAAAAAACTACATACCTACCTTTCTAAAAAAAAATATTTTCATTTTATCAGCTTCCATTCTTTTTGTTGTTCAGGATTTTGAAAAAGATAATTAGCATTCTTCCGTCGACTTTTAACCTGAGCATACAAGTCGATCATAGAACCAAGGATGGTGTTGATCAGCAAGCGTTCAATGCCACCAAGAGTACTGTGCAGACACGAACGTTTGCACGAAAGCAAGGGCAACCTTTTAGCACACTTCATTCGGACTAACTTCCGAAAAACAGATAGCCGATAGCTCCAGTAATTAGTTTAAGTTTATTATTCGTCCACACTTTTATTACTGGGAAGGTGTCCACTTCGCCAACTTCCCCGACATGCTTGCACCGCCCGTACCAACTAAGCCGTCGAGGGAGACTTCTTTTCCGATTCAATTTTTCGGTAAACAACAGGAACAAAACGCACAACAGTTTGTTTACTTTCTGAGAGTATTTATTGATGGACCAGTGACATTATGTATATGTCCAATGCGTTTGTTTTTGCGTTGCTGTTAGGGAAAATTCCACATCGTATAATGGTACATTTAAAAAAGTAAAATTCACAAATACTTGATGATTTTTAATATAACAAGGGGGAATTCAAACCGTAAAAAAAGCTATGTTAGTTCCTGGACCTAGTTGCATGTGAATATGTCCTAATTTGGCCCGATAGCTTTTTTCTGAGAAACAAAACTTAGTACAGCAAACAAAACATCGCAATCGTTGCTGAAGTTGCCCGTGAGCATCGAAAACAGTTGTACCGTTCATGTTTTCCCTGAAGTGTCTGCCGACTGCAACATTAGTATAAAGTCACGAATGGTAGATGTTGTAGATGATAGAAAGAATAATCGAAAAAAATTTCGCTGAAAGTTTCACAATTTCTGTTATAAGAAATTTGATGTTCAGTGCTTTCAATATAACTGATATCAAATTGTACGTTCAATGATCAATTTAACCAATCACTAAAAGTTCCTGCAGCTGAAATATACTTAAGTGACTTCAAAGATATTTTTAGTACGGAACTGATTTTTTTATAATTGCTGGAACGCTCCACATAAAGTTAAGAAGCAAATTTAAAATCGGCAAAATTTCTATTAAAAGGCGTTACTTTCCAGTTACTTTTAGCGTTTTCAAATTAAATTTAAAAAAAGTGGTACTTTATTAGTTCAGAAAGATTTATCCTCCTTATTTTGAAAACGTCATGAATTTTTTAAAACTAGAAAAACGGAATTCCGTACATCAATAATTGTATATAAAAATAGAATAATAATAAATCTCGTTTTTTTTTACAAATTTCAATTCTTCATGTTTATATTGATGCAATTATTATCATGTTATTGAAAAGTTATAATCTATAGATTGTAATGTAAGTTATATCTTTATGTACTAAAAATAACAAAAAAATCTGAATGTTGATAATATTTCACAGTTTAAAAACACGTGTTAAGTATTTGCTTTCTTACCGTATTTTACCAGACAACATATTTTAAC
This sequence comes from Uranotaenia lowii, assembly GCF_029784155.1. Lineage (NCBI taxonomy): Eukaryota > Metazoa > Arthropoda > Insecta > Diptera > Culicidae > Uranotaenia > Uranotaenia lowii. Next base: position 26,078,005 of record NC_073692.1, read on the forward strand.
ATCTTTGTGAGTTTTTACACCGTGTTTTCATCCCATTTGGTATTGCATGGAATTCAATTATAAGGATTTTTCATTGGGTATAATTTTTAAAGTTAATTCGTATCCGGCATGCGTCGAAAAAAACTAACTAACAGTATAGTCCTGTTTGCCGCTAGTAGTATTCGTATTATAATTCAGGGCATTTCACTAACACTTTTAATTTTGGAGCATAAACCTCAAAAACGACCTTGCTCGTCGGTTGCCCGATTTTTGCACTGAAATTTTTGGAGGTTGATTTTTCCGTTCTCGTACCTATACGCCAGTACGACGCCAGGTAATGAGCGTGAGAAATGTCAAAAACAATTCTATATGAGAATGCTACCTTGGTGATACCTAGTTAAGCTATGACAGAGAAATCAAACTGAGTAACTTGGGAACTATGCTAAGTAGTTTTATCACAAAACTAAATACCATCGTAGTGACTTATCGTAGTGATCTCAATATTCTGGTAAATAAGGATATTCTAAAGATGCCTAATTTTGCTATCGCCGCTTCCATTACAAAATAATAGACTCGCGCAGTTTGCTGGTAAAGATTGAATTCGTTGTTAAGTTTTAATTTTAACACCTTGAAAAAATGTCTTTTTTCTCAACAGAAAATAACATACCAAATCATGCTATCATTTTGATCTCACTTTTTTGCACTATGAAAATAACTGAAACCTAAATGATACCTCATTCAGCTCTCCTGGACGAATCAATACCTAACAGTGCTATAATTATGCTATCAATGCTTTATTTTGGTGGTGGTTTGCTATCTAATTTCAACATATTGATACTTTAATGAAACCTAATTTTGCCATCGGGAAAAATAAAACACCAAATAGTGCTATCATTTTGGCATTGATAGCTGATTTTGGCTACAGTATGCTATCGGTTTTGGCATCAAAGTCTGCTCGGGATATGTTTTAATTGTATCTGTTTCTTCTTGATTAACTAGTCTGGAACAGTGAGAAAAACGGTTCGCAGTTCGAATTAGAAACTGAAATTTTTAACAGCTGGTCACACACTTTACGAACGGTAACTTTTTATAATTCTAGAATGAATGAAAATCTGAGTCCCGAATACATAAGGAGAGCTTAACAGTTTTTTGTTGTTCCGGATAAGCTATTCCGGAAAGCAGCCAATTGAAAATTTGGTTTTCCGAGCGCGAACGAAGCACTGCGAACAGTTTTTCCATTTTGGGTCACTACTAAAAAAGAATTCACTTACCTTGGGGAACAATTGTTTCCCATATTGCCTGAAAAACTTGAAAACGACATCACCAAATCCCCAATGCAAAAAATAAACACGCCATGGCACGAAAAACTGATCTGACATCAGGTGCTAACACTGCTGGAATTGAGCAAATTTCGACCGCGGTTCGAGTCCATGCTACTGTTATAAACTAAAATAAATAGCAAAGTGTTTTTTTTACTCAATTTGAGCTAAGCTCATGACAATTTGGGTAAGTGCTAATCCAATAGTAAAAAAATATTTTTGCTAACGGAAAGCAACTGCGATTTTTTGCTAAGTGGAGCCCCGAAAGTTTTGTGTGTATAGGTGGAGAAGGATAGATGCAATGTTCGGAAAATCGCTTAAGAAAAGCAATCAGGATGGGTTTCTAGCTAGAATACTGATATCTCTGAGTGCTGTGATACGCACGTGGTAAAAGTACCCGTTTAAAGTTTGTCGAAAATCAACACTAACTTGATACAAGAAAATATACCATGCCCCATCGGAGGCTACCGTTGCTATTCGTCACGTGGCTAATCGATGGTGATCGACATACTAGGTGATACATTTTGAACGTCGCTCCCTCAATCATTCCTGAACGTCTTGCCTCGCATAATTGTTGATTATGTTCGTTTTTGATAGACGATCATGAATATTTCAGAAGGAAAAATCTGAAAAAATACCAGGACCACATGTTCAAAAAAGCCGTAGCACATGCTGGACAGTTCATTGCGGTTACCTAGTCATGATTTTTTCCTTCTACGCAAAGCGAAAAATAAAAATTCATCTGATAGCCTACATAGATCGCTCAAAACTGATACCTATCAGTAATGATCCTAAAGGTTGAAAGTCGTCAAGGAAGGAAATCAGCATTGATACGTTCGATAGCTGATAGTCTGCGTCCTTCTTTACTACACCATGTATCGCAAAAGTGTTTCAAATACAAAAGCGTCGTTGCCATGCATGATTGTTTATATGATTTGTTTGAAGAAGGAAAATTTGACTGCTTTGATTTTTTGGCTCTGAATGTATTCAAGCATGGCTCAGTGAAAATGATTGATTTTCGGAGCATTGGTTAGATGAAATGAAAAATGTTGACTGCAAGTTTTCCCTTGTGGGGCGGATCACGCTTGGCCTACTTATGTGTAGTGGTAGATCTATCTGTATCGACCTCTTCATAGTAGTAGGCCCGTGAGGATCAAAAATTTGATATGTGATGATATACTTCTAAATAAATTCTACCCACTCATTTTCAACATCTTTCATTTCATCTAACCTTCTCCACCTATATAAAAAAATTTTCATAATCTTTAGATGTCCCTACTAAAAAGGACATCACTTTTCACCGCTAGGCCGATAAATTAAATCTACAAATATAAATTACGGTGATAAATCCTTCAAAAATTAAAATAACTCTGGCCAAAAAGAAATATAAAAAACACGACATCTTTGTATTTTAGGTTTTTATTTTTTAGTTAACTTTTAGTCAACTTCTAGCTTACCCGATTTGGTATCTACGAGATACCTTGCAAGATCTACCCTGCAGTCTTCATATACCTATTGGTCAAACAAGACGCATATTTAAAACAAAGGTAAAGGAGCATAAAAATCCCTAGACAACAACAGATCCAACGAATCCACGCATCAGAATCCAACCATTCTATAAATTGGAAAAAGGTGAAATTCAAAAAATTTGTTCTCAAAGCGTTGCATGGGAATTTTTTATCGTTTTCATCATTTGTTCGTTTTTGTTATTTTTGCATTTTCGTCATTTTTACCTCTAAATCAAGTCCGATTTAGGCGAAAGTTTTCACACGTCAGGTTTTTAAGTCTATCTACAAAATGTATAATAGTCCGTTCTAACTTTATCATTTTTTTTAAAATGAATTCGATTTTTAAACACGAACACAAACCCATGCAGGATCTCAATGAAACTTGATGTTTCCTCGAAGAGATTCCTTTTTCTTAACTCTAAGCGTTAACCTTCAAGGATATGATGGGTAGCATCTTACAAATCAGCACCAACACGAGAAAAGGGTCTATGTTCATTTATGACGTTTCGAGAAAAACGCGTTTGAAAATTTTGCAATCTTTTTTAAATCGCTAATTAAAATTCACGAGGAATCTCCCAAGTCTTTGTGGTCAAAACGGTGCGTTGGATCATTCTAAATAAGTTTTTATCGATACGACGGTTTTATCATGTAAAAATAGCTCGCAATTGTTTATAGACCCTAGCTGGAGTATGAAATTCGTCTAAATGTTTTATACACCCTTCGCTTTGTACTGTATGTCTCATATGTGTGAGTGAGATGGAGATAAAATTTCCCCTATTTTTTGACAAAGGCTTATGGTTCTCGCAATGGGAGTGAGTGAATAGCTTTCCGCATTCTTCCCCTTTTAATGTTTTGCATCTAGACCGTTTGCTTTGTTGTGGAGTAAAGGGTGTATAAAACAATCTGTGTGAGGATAATGTCATTTTATGGTTCTAAATTTTATAGATCCTTTACTCAAACTGCTATATAAATCTTACGAAAACTGGAAATCTAAAAACGGTTTTTGTGTTAAGTAGAGCTTATATTGGGCTATTTGAATCCACTGAAAACCGGTTTTGTTTACTTTGTCTTTTATACCCTTTTCACATGTTGCTGCTGAAATGCTAAAACCACCAACCCACAGAAAGTGTACTATGTTTGCCGTGACCGGGATTCGATCTCATGCTCGCTGACTTAGAAGACTTGAAGGCTATCCTCTAGGCCGCGGGCTGCGGCTTTTTCTTCAATTCATCTAAAATCTTTGAAAATGTCCTTTTTTTTTATTAAAAGAATTTAAATCTAATTAACTAAAATTTTTTGCAACTACTCTGTAAGATGAGGAAATTCTTGAATTAAACTGCTTCAAATTACTATGAATTGTTTCTTCATTAGTTAGCTGCCCTGATCAAAAATCACCGGAAAACCACTGTATCGAGCCAGAGCATTTAATAAACTTCCCTCCCTCAGGAATCGTAACATGATACACCTTTTCGATTAAAGCTCCACACACACGTGCTTTACAGGTTTCCCGCGACCGCCGACAACATCGAACTGCATTCAGGTAGGTACATATGTTTGGTAGGTTCTCACTCACCTGATAAATGGCACCGGCTATTCCGAAGAATGACGACACTATGCACACCGTAATGTATCCATCGGTATTGAATTCGGACATCAGTTTGACGGCCGGGGGCGACCGAATCCGGTTGTGGCAGCAGAAAGTTTGTATCGTGGGATCGGCCATGCTCCCTGATTAACTCGCCGATCACCGGAAGAAAATTGATCAACCTTGAATAGTGGTTACTTTCTTCAATTGTACACCGATCTCATGGTTGCACCTCTTAAATCTTAATCGTTCTAACTCTACCCGAGAACTAAATTCGATGATAGGTTACCAAGTAATGAGTCTTTTGATTCAAAAGCATCTTCCGCTGGCTTATCACAAACGAATTCTTCTCATGATGATGCTTCTTGCTTCTGTTTCCCGTGCACGTTATCACCTTGGGTAATTTTTTGTCACTTTTCGGGGAAAGATTAGCGTTTATTATGTGACTATAGCTAGGCAAGCTTTCGCTTCTCATACTTTGTTCTTTCACTGTTCATCAGAAGCCATACTTATGTTGACGGGAGTAGCTCTCATTTTTCCGTTCCCTTATCAGTGACTCAATGTAAACATCGTTTTATTCTCTGTTGTTCTAGGCTATGGGGAATCTATGACGACTTCAGGCCTTCAGGTCTTCAATTCCAGCAGCAGATGCAGGCTTCCCGAAGCTCTTACGTAGTCGGCGAGACGTTTTGATACTGCAGAATCAATGAGGCAAATTGATCACAACACTACGTTTTCAGGGCCACTTTCCCACAGGATTGGATTGGATCGTTCTCAATTTCACGAAGGTAAGTGCACTATCATCAACTGAGGCCTGTCTCTGTTTGCCGGACCGGGAACAATTTGTGATAAGAACATTTGTTTACTCCGAGCACCTTCTCTTTACTCACTTTTTTCGGTAATTACATTTCATTAACGTGACATTCAGAAAAGTTCAACAATGCTAACGGATTTGGTTGGTTGTGAATAATCTCGCCGATCGGATCATTTTAATCAACTCAATCGAACTTTTAGACTCAACAGTATTGACAGAAATGTGATGAGAGTAAAATAAAAATTGTGAAAGGGCCCCAACTGCTTTACTTTGAGATAACAATCTATAATGTGAGACTGTTATTTTCAGGCAACCACGTTATACCTATAACTATTCTATTGGATATTTTCATAAAATATCATAGAAATGTATTAAATTGAAATGCACTTAAACTTCGCGTTCACCCTAAAGTAGCGGCCTATCAGTCGACCCAGTCATACCGCGTGAGAGATCCTCGGAAGACTAACCACAACACAGGACATGTGTAGTTGGAGAGATTGGATGACTACTCATGCATGTTAGTATGTCTCCTCGATTATTGCTGTTCAATGTTTCTCTCCAGCCAGTCGGCACCTTCGAACACGTGAAGCCGCAAAAATGTGGTTCGTTTGAAAAGTATACGTTGTTACGGCCACGGGTACTGTGGTGCTTCTCCCAGTAATGCTGTGGGTGGGAGTTGATTGATCAAACGGAACAGGTATTTCTGGACGGTGCATCGTTAAATTGTATTCAAACATTTCATTAGGATAGCTAAAGGTTTCAGACTTCTTGAAATATGTATACTAAAATATCTGGAACACAGCTTGACAAGGGCTGTACGACAAGAACCTTAGCCTCATCACCGAAATTCCGGACATGAGAGTGCAGCCGATGGCACGATTTCTCACTCCAGATAATGAAGACTTTTGCAGCAAATCTCCAATTCTATTCTCCGGGTTCGGTAACGTTCAACTTGTTTTTTTTTTTATCATTTTAATCTTATTTTGACTTCAAAGGAAATATCCAAATATGTTTACTGTTTCTAAAAACTGATACTCATAATTTTGTGCAAATTGTTTTATGCACTTATGTTTGTTCCAGATCGTGATCGCCATATGTTTACACGGATTTACACAAAAAGAATGTTCAAATTTAATTTTTTTCGAACCGTATATTAACAGGAGTTGCCAAAATCATAAACAAAATTTAAAATTTAATAGATTTTTTGTTTTGAAATAAACTTTTAAAAATCACAAAAGTGGGTAAAAATATTGAAAAGCTATTTTGTTAAAGATTATTTGAAAAAAAAAACAAATTGAATAATTTTCAAATTTTGCTTTATTCCAATAATTGCCAAAACGGGGTTTGGTCGAGGCCATCAATTTTGTCCAGAGGTCAAATGAATGGTATCTGGGATTGACAGCACATCCACAATGAACAAAACCGATGCTCTCTCTTTAGACATCAATAACGGCGCCGGCCACGTCCTAGTAGTCAATGAATAGAAGGAAAATAGAGAAAAAGGATTGAAAGAATAACAATTCATGCTTTAGAACCGAGGTCACCTCTGCATCCTAGCAAAACAATTCTTTTGTGTGGATTGGGTAAAAAGGATATGATCAGGAGACACTTTTGACTAGTGTTATGCGATCTTGGTTAAAATTCTATTCACCTAAGCTCATGGGATTTCATATTGAAACTTTCAGATTATGTTTTTAAATAGCTACTCAATTAAAATTTGATCAGAAATCATAAGGGATACCACTACAAGTTCTCTTATACTTCACTCCCTAAAACAATTTTGTTTTAACTAAGACCAAAAAAAAAATTTTTCATGTTTTTAAACTTGTACTAGGTAACCGTTTTTAAAGATGTTATAATAAATCTGAAATAGTTTACTGAGAATTGAAAAACAACAATATGCACACACCTCGTTATGTATTAAACTTTATGCTTATCATTCAATGAGAAATGGGTGTCAGTTTGTAATACCGGAAAACTCCTAAACATATGTAATTAATTTCGTAGAACCAGAAAAGTTTTCTTGTGAATAGACTTGAACAAGTTTTATTCTAGAAATTTTTCTATCGTTAAAATATTGCATGGCTTGCGATGAAAGATATTAAGTACTTTGATTTGCCCTGTTTTGTTTGACGATTTATGTTTTGATTAAATATATAGAATGATGCGAAAAATAGGTATGTTAATAATGAAAACTGATTACTTATCTTTGATTCAAACAGGGCATCGCGATTCCAATGCAACACTCGGCTGGTAGAAAAAAAGCTCGTTTGAACCTGAAGGCGAAGCACTAGCCCCAGCAATTTTGTCACTTTGAATAATATGCAGATATTTGTTTTTGAATGTTTTGCACCTAACTCCTATCTCTCACGCACAACTTATTGCAATAAAAACAATTTGAAAACCTTTTTCTGGAATCAATTTTCGGAAAATTCTTTACGAAAACTCAAGAGTCATGGCTTACACTCCCATAAATAGAGGTCGTCACAAAGTGTACCTCAAAGACAACGTATTCAAAATATAGCAAAAACTAGCAGTTGATTTTAAGATATAATTTTGATGAGCCTTTCACCTATCCAACGGTATATAATTTATCACGGCGATCGACAGCGCAAGCTTTATTATTGCTTCCAAAAAATAGATAGAGTAAATCGAAAAATGTTCAGCATCTAATTTTGGGTTTTCAATCAAGCGAAACTTTATTGGTTCATGATATTGAAGGCGTTTTTTATCTCCAAACTGTGAATAAGACCATACTGCCCCTATTCGCATATGAGTCCCATGTGTAAAAACTGCAAACCGAGAAAAACGCTTGTAAAGTTTGAAACTTGTTTTCATTGAAACAATCGTATGCATCATTTGTTGGCAAAACCTATTAATAGTTCGGATAGAAAACACTTCAAAGAATACTTTTGTTTACTTTTGGGTTAATACTGACTAATAACTACGGAGATATTTTAATACACGCAGAAAAATAGAAATTAGTTTCAAAGGAAAGTGCCGCAAAAACAAAGGATTTTTTCCTTTGATTTTGGGACAAATAAAAATTCCTTTTATTCAAATGCATTTTCTTTTGTTTCGAAGAAATGCTTTCCTTTGAATCAAAACTTTTTCTCTGTTTCAAATAATTAAATGCTTTTGATTCAAAAACCTTTTCGTTTAATTTTATGAAATTTTCCTTTATTCCAACGGTATTTGGGTTTCAATTTAAAAGCATTTGTTTTTCGATTCTATTTTTTGTTCCTAAAAATTCTAGTACTACATATTAATTTTCATCCTATTGGAAATTAAAAGAAAGCAATTATGGTTAAAACATTTTATTTATCTTTAAGTGCATGTTCATCATTTAGATCACCGATTTTCCACAGGATAAGAGTTCTTGAACCGGTACATCTGTAAATAAAGAGGAGAACAGATAATACGGCTTGTTGTGAAGCTTCAAAAAACGACATTAAACTAAATAATGCAATTAAAAAAAATTAAAATTATTTGCATATATTGCATGACAATGTACTTACTAGACGATGTTTGTTGACGGACAGTTCCATCCGAACATCCGATGAAGGGTTTCGGCGCCAGATGTTGAGTCTCCTTGGACCGGACCAGAAGCGATTGCAACGTCTTAAGTCGGAGGACCGGAACAGTCGGTACAGTTACCTCTTCAAATTATTTCGATGAATGGTTGCCCTGAAAAATGTTTTTAAGTTGACGTTTTATTTGAAATTAAATTGATTTTTAATGACCTACCTAAGAGTCCACTATCGTTTGTCCTCTCAAAGCTGTCGCCGGGTACGTCTCGTGATTCCAGTGCTGTCTGGCGGTTGCGCGGCAGGAAGATTCCGCAGAAAATAAATAGGTCTGACTGGTTGTCGGAAAAGCTTCTCGCCGACCCGTCCATCAAACAGAAGCTAATGGAAATGTGTCGATTGTTTGACGAAAAAATACTTTGGTTCAAAATAAAATTCTTCTGAATCAATGAATTTTTACTTTGATTTTGAGATGAATAAAAAATTCTTTGAATTCAAATCAAATATTTTGATTTGAAAATTTGGAACATTGGTTTTATGGGAAAAAAGTTCGGTTCAATATAAAATTTACTTGAATCAAGGAATTTGGATTTTGTTTCAATGTACATAAGGTTTTTGAATCAAAGATGTATTTTTTTTAGTTCAATGCTACTACTTTTCGCTGCGTGTAAAACACTCATGTGTCTCATATGCGAATATTCTTAACCCACGAACAGAGATTATTCGCAAATGAGTCTCTGGTGCTAAAGTTATCGACAAGTGGCAAGTACTTTTCTTACATATTTTTTTATTTGTTTACCATTCTTTTTTATGACAGAAGAAAGTTATCGAAAGATCTTGATTCCAAACTGATTTCAATTAAGGTTTTTTCGCCAAGTGGGATGTGTTTTCCAGTGTTTTTTCCAAAACTTTGTTTTCATTCGTGTGAAACTGCTGCGAATTTATCAGACATCATCATCATCATCATTTAATTCAATGTGTGTTACGGATACGTAGATAACACCGACCAAAAGTCTGCTGGATTCAAAACAAAGAAGGAGATTTCTTCCGAGATCATCTTCCTAGGTTATAAACGAAAACAGTGATATTTCTCTATGCATATAGAAAAAAGTAATGAAAAAAGTTTACTATTTTGTTACCGAAACAACACTTCAAGTACCACCCACCCGATCACACATTAGATCGTCGAAATTACCAACGAAGGAACCATCCTAAACAGAGACTGATCTATTGAGCGTTGTTCATAGGTTGATTTTTGTCTTATTAATGTTTTTTGTGACTAAGAACCAGCCCAAGTAACCAAAAGTCGCATAGATACTTAATTTTGTGCATCAAAAGTTCACATTTGGCTGGATAAAAGGTACTCGAGAGAAATGAAAATAAGTGCTTGTTTTGGGATTCTGAACGAACAAAAAAAGTCTAAACAAGTAGCATAGAACATTTTTGTGCGTTGCAAGTACCTTAAATAATCCAGGATCCATTTTGGCTTATCGTGCTTCGTTACGAAAAGTTAACGAATTTTTTGGTTCCATACAGAACTTCTTACGAACTTTTTGGTCCCTTGCAGAACTTGATACGAACTTTTTGGTTCCATGAGGAACTTCTATAGAATTTCATTGCAAACGTTAGCGTTAAGATTTTACCCAAGAGTGAATAACAAAATATCAGAGCTACGAATATACGAACAACGAATTAATCTTTCAAATAAATCCACTGTTGTAATCAAAATGGATAGATGGCATAAATCTAACATATATTTCACTTTTATTTTGTTTTCACAATATTCATATCTAACAAACAGAAAAAAACACATCTCCTTGTTTACAATCCGATGTCCTTTATTTATCCATTGCGAAGTTATTATAACAGCTGAAGCTGGAAAACCTCCAGCACCTAGAGCATTTATTACCGGCTAGTACCGACGGTAGCTTTTCGCAGCTGTTAGCAATATTCCTCAAAAGGTTCAACTTGAATCTAACTTTATCTATTCCTTTTCTATATTTGGAACAGTTCCGCAAATCTTGATTGTCATGATTGGGAAAAACCTTGATGAGCAATCACATGAAAGCCCTCTCCATTTTTAAACTAAAATTGGAAACAGATAGTTAGAAAATTAATCAAAAAAAAAACAAAAATAAAAAATAAATTACTCACGTTTAATTTCTATTCCTCTTAGTTTGTTTTGGAAAAAAATTATACATCCTTTGGTAAATAGATACGAATGTTTACATTTTTACAATATCGCCTGCTTTGAAAAAGCGATAATTCTAAGTTTCTTTTATATTGATGTTTAAAATAACAGCTATCTACACTGTAAATTTTTGCGTCGATTTCCAGCAAAAATTTTTGCAGGAAATGTTCAGCAATCAATTTTTTTGCTGGAAACCAGCAAACATGATTCGTTTTGTTGACTTTTCCAGCAATTGCTCTGGTTTGCTGGAAATTTCAGCAATCGAATCGTATTGCTGGAAAATCAGTATCCGATCTGCCAGATTTGGACTTAGTTTATTTCCGTGATATTAAATTCAGGTCAGTCTAGAAAGTGCGGAAGTTAGGTGAGGACCGTGAGGATAAATAAAAAAAACTCTATTCCAAAGAATCATTCTGTAAGTAGATCGTTCCGCTCAAAATAATGCAACAAAGCTGACGAAATTTTATAAGTTTACAGGTTTAGTTCATCAATTGGCAATTCCGGCTGGAGGATGTCTTCGTGCGCGCAGCTGCTGGTAGACCACGAAATCATTTAGGGCCATGTGTTTAGCCGCCTCAAAGGGCAGTGATGATTGCAGTTCAACCTTTGTGTTTGGCATGAATAAAATAAATTATGTTGAACAAAAGCATTTCATTTCTTTTTATTTCTGGAAAAGCAATCATATAACATTATAAACACATACTAATATAAACCAAACATTTGTAGGTTTCTCTAAATGACTTTTTAAATTTTGCTGATTTTCCAGCAATTGTGTTTGCTGACTTTTCCAGCAATTCAAATTGCTGGAAATTTTGCTGGAAAGTCAGCGGGACAAAAACCAGCAAAATTTTGCTGGTTTCCAGCAATAAAAAATTTGCTGTGTAAGTATTGCCCATGGTACGGAGGTAGCGTGTTCAGTTCTCACCTCGTTGGTTCAGGTTCAAATCTTCAAGCATGCAACCCAAGTAACCAAAAGTCGCATAGATACTTAATCTTGTGCATTAAAAGTTCACATTTGGCTGAGTAAAAGGTCCTGGAGAGAATTGAAAATAAGTGCTTGAATCGGACTTCTGAACGAACATAAAAAGTCTAAAAAAGTAGCATAGAACATTTTTGTGCGTTCTAAGTACCTTTAAAAATCCAGGATTAAATTTGGACTATCGTGCTTCGTTACGAACTTCTTACGAATTTTTTGGTTCCATGAAGAACTTCTTACGAACTTTTCGGTTCCATGCAGCACTTGTTACGAACGTTTTGGTTCCATGAGGAACTTCTAAAGAACTTCAATGCAAACGTATAAATTATTTATAAAATATAAAAGAATGGTTTGTTTTACGTTAATTTTCTTCATGGAGTTTTGTCGAAGTTTTCCATTTAATTTTTTCACATGGCTTGGATTTTTTTTTTTCAAAATCGTTTTAACTAGTAACAGTTCAATCAATCATGTTTATCTAGATATTTCACTCAAACAAAGCTTTTTTTCTCGGTCAATGGTGAATATGACAAAAATGGGTGAAGGGAGGAACATAAAACAGTATAAATAATTTAGGATATGTATACCCAAGCAACCAGAATTCCCTTAAAAAGGTTCCACAGAAGCTTAATCAGCTCTCGTTTGTGTCTGAAGGGAATGCTAATCAGCCCAAAATTTAAGTTCTTAAAGCTACTTTCAAGTTCGTTTAGGTGGCTGAAGAGAACGCTATTCAGCTTCTAAGAGAATGTCAGAAACTTCTACGCGCCGAAAAAAAATCCGATTGACAGATTGTTCTGACAATCAGATGTCAGATTGCTAGGTTGCCGGTCTATCATGGTCTATCTCATTGGTTTTAATTATATTGTTTTGATTACAAAATCTGCTTACACGCCTAGGGAATTGAACCGCTGCTCTCTAGATTGCGATGAAACTCACCAGCCTCTCGACCAATCCAGCAATAGATCATTGCCATTGTAATAATTAGTATTTAAACTCAATATCATTTGAGATGATTGAATAGGTTGGTCAATAGTTTGTTCCTTATGTCGTTTGAAGGACTTTCAGTACACAATATGAATAATAACAATAATTCGCATCATCAAAAATTTATTCGAATATCTTAAAATTTATAAGAAAAATTCGAAAAAATCTTGAATTCCTTTGGTAAATATCAGTACAGATATAAACAAAACAAATACCATGACAAGAAATTGACAGCCATTTTTGACATGTCGCTTAGAATTCCCATATAGGTTCTTTAAAACACCTTCAAGTATCTTAATGGTGCGTTTTAGGATGTTACGCGAACGTTATCGACCTTCTTGAAAGACATTTTTGACATGTCGCTTAGTATTCCCATATAGGTTCTTCAAAACACCTTCAAGTATCTTAATGGTACGTTTTAGAATGTTACGCGAACGTTATCGACCTTCTTGAAAGTAGTTCTATTGAATGCGCTTAGAAGTTCCGTTATCGATAGTTTATCCTTTCAAAGGGCGATAGAAGTTCCTGAGTAACTTTTACGCGACAAGAGTCACCTGAAGTTCCCGTAAAACATTTTTTCAGCCAAATGTGAACTTCGGAGTTCGGAGTTAAGTAAAAACGCGACTTTTGGTTGCTTGGGTATTCATCAGCAATATTCATAACTTATAAATTTAATTTATATTCACAATCTTACTACTTTCAAACCCAAGTAACCAAAAGTCGCAAAGATACTTAATTTTGTGCATCAAAAGTTCACATTTGGCTGTATAAAAGGTACTCGAGAGAAATGAAAAAAAGTGCTTGATTTGGACTTCTGAACGAACATAAAAAGTCTAAAAAAGTAGCATGGAACATTTTTGTGCGTTCCAAGTACCTTAAAAAATCCAGGATTCAATTTGGCGTATTGTGCTTCGTTACGAACTTTTAACGAATTTTTTGGTTCCATGCAGGACTTCTTACGAACTTTTTGGTTTCATGCAGAACTTGATACGAACTTTTTGGTTCCATGAGGAACTTCTAAAGAACTTCAATGCAAACGTAAGCGTTAAGATTTTGCACAAGAAAGAATAACAGAAAATCAGAGCTACGAATATACGAACAACGAAATAAACCCACAAATAAATCAATTGTTTTGATCCAAATGGAAAGATGTCATAAATCTTAAAGATTGTCTTAAAAATTCATCTCACGTTTTAAATTTGAATAATATTTATATCTAATAAACCGAACCAAAAAATCACATCTCTTCGTTGACAATCCGATTTTTCGTTTAATTTTCCTTCGCGAAGTTATTATTACATCCTTATTACTCCTCTGTCAAAGGAATTATTTATAGGTTTTAAATTATATAGGAATAAAACTTTAAACTCCAGATGAGTTTAGAAAGATGCTGAAAGCTTAAAATGAAGAAAATGGTTAATTTTCAAAAATAAATGAAAACCCATAACATTTTATTAAGAGAAACCGTTTTTATTAATGAATTCAATTTAATGTTTCAAACCTCAAATCAGACGTCGTTTTTGGATTTTAGTTATTTTTCTCCTCTACTTGAGCATTGTGATAATCATTTCATTGAGAGACTCATCTTGCAAATTACTTTAACAATAAGGTCGAATCAAGCAGGATAGTGACCAAGCACAGGGTTATCAGTTGATAGCATAGGTTTTCCGTCTAGGTCAACGGACCGTTCCGATTAGTTGAACCGTTTTATAAATTTATTTCCAAAACTGTCCAAAACTTCGAAAGCATCCTGAAAATCATAAAACATAATAGACACTCTGAAGGAACAAAAATATTTATCAAAACTTACGATTTTCTGTTGGTTGCCTCCTTTTTCAGTTTGCTTTTAATCCTCACTAAATTTTCCATTTTCTTCTGATTAGTCCTTCTGTAACTCTTCTTGGTTTGATAGTTTAAGAAGTTTTCTTTCTAAACTGTCGAAACAAGTAGAAGAAAGAATGTGGTGCAAAAAAGATTTCACAAAAATAACATCAAACTTTATACTAACGTTAGCTCAATTCCAAATCTTGCTGAATCTAATTCCGTGATTGTTTGTTTATCTTTTGGTAAAAAGCCTACTTTGAGAAGGGATAGTCCTTAATTTGTTTAAATTGATGTTCTGAACATCGATACCATATGAATCGCCCATGGTACAAAGGTAACATGCTCAGCTTTCATCAGGAGGGTTCAGGTTCAAATCCCCAAGCAAGAAGCAAGTTTTAGAGTAAGTATGATATTCATTTAGAGAAAAGGATTTAAAAAAAAACAGATTTCATTGGTAATTGTAAGATTAATAACAAAAAAAAATGTGAACGCTTTATTTTGTCCTTTTTCTGTTTTTTTTTTCAAAGTTCATGCAAAGGCTGAATAGCCTTCTACTCAGCTTTGGATATGGAACTTGAAAGTGTGGATATGAACTTAAATTTCTAGCTGAATAGAATGCTATACAGCCCTTGAGCAGGGCTGAGTAAGCTTTTAAGAGAATGTTTTACGGAACTTTTGGTTACTTGGGAAGTTTATACGTTTTCCACAGCGATTCCGACTCTTCTTATTTTCATCCTCGATGAAAGCAACTCTCACATCAACCGCAACGACACATACAGCAACTAAAAAATTGAATACAACAAACAGCTGGTTTCAAAGGGGAACTCATCGATGGACACTGTGGAAATGTGGGCCGATGAAATTAATATTTTGCCCAATATTTAATGCGAAAATTTTCTGCCGTGAAAAGCGTCCCATTCTGTTTTTGATTTTCTCCTTGGACGAAAAGCTGACACAGTAGAAGCAGAGCGGCTCCCCCAGAACCTAGAGTAAGGTCGTCACTAGTTGGCACCGAAGGTAGTTTCTTGCGACCGGAAGCACTTATATCATCAATCTCTTCGTGCATTTGTGTTTCCGCTAAGAGCAACCGAAAATAATGCGTCCTTCAAATTTTTTATCCTGATACATTTTGAAGAATTGCGATTGTTTTCTTCCATCAAGAATCTAAAATTTACAAAATTATCGTTAGTGAAGCAGTACAAAATAAAACTCCTTAAAAAATCGTACTTTTTCACCAGCTCAATTTGGCTTTCATTTTCTCTTGTTGAAGATTCAGCAGCACTTCATTGTAGGATGTTTCTTATAAGAACTCGCGATTCACCGCTTGGAGTTATTTTTTTTTTTCAATTAGAATTTTAAAGAAAAAGTAAGGCACACATATCACAAAAAAACAAAACCTAACTTTGAAAACTTACGTTTGTTCTTGAATCGTGCGAGTCTGGTTTGGAAGAAATTGATTGATCATTAATGAATACAAATGTTTATGTTTTTTAAATATTTAGCCGACTTTGAAAACGTGATAACCTGAATCAACTTTAAATTGATGTTTAAAATTAGTTCAATATAAGCATTGCCCATGGTACAGAGGTAGCGTGTTCAGTTCTCACCACGAAGGTCCAGGTTCAAATCTACAAGCATACACGTTGTTAAAGTAAGTTTGAAATTCATTTAAAGAGGAGGTATGTAATAGTCCTACACAGATTTGAGAACATGGTAGATTCCAAATTAAGTAAAAATACATGATAGCGTTATTTTTTTCCTTTTCTGTTTTATTGATGGTTTCCTGCAAAGGCTGAGTAGCCTTCTACTCAGCTTTGATTAAAGAACTTAAAAGTGTGGATAAGAACTTAAATTTTCAGCTGAATAGAATGTTATACAGCGCTCGAGCAGGGCTGAGTAAGCTTTTAAGAGACTGTTTTATGGAACTTTTGGTTGCTTGGGAAGTTTTTCAAGTATGTGTAAAACTCATTCACAGTTAAAGCAACATTAAATTAGAATAAATAGGTATTATTGGTATATCAATATGGATTAAAGCAAGGAAAAGTATGATTCTTTTTTCATTAATTTTTATTTTTCGAGGTCTCGTGTGGAGGCTGAATAGCCTTCTACTCAGCTTCAACTATGGACTTTGAAAGTATCGATAAGAACTTAAATTTAAGGCTGAGTAGAATGCTATTCATTCGTTAAACAAAGCTGAGTAAGCTTGTAAGAGCCTGTTTTATGGAACTTTTGGTTACTTGGGAGGTTTCTTCGGAATCATTTTGCTACTGTACGTTCAATTTTTACGTAAATTAATGTTTTAGGCATTAACTTATTGATTTAATTCATTTGCTACCTATCCTTTCCTTCAATTGTAAGCTCTTGCGCTAAATTTTGGTCATGGGACTCATATGCGAATGTTTTTCACATGGGACACATCAGGGGTTATATTTTTTTCAAAATTTCGGGAACAAACTTCGAACAAAAACTTGCGAATAGAGGCAGCATATACATCACTTCGGTATAAACATTTATAAATTTTAAAATGTTCATATGCTTTTTTTAAATTGTTTTGGGTTGATAATAAAAAATCCTATTTTTAAGTTCAATTCGATATAGATATAGCTCAAATAAAATTTTTTTGATCCTCTTCAAATTCGACGAGAAATCTGGTAGTGGCAGCAAAAATAACCATGTCGTTTTTAAAAATCCATCCTGTAAATTTTGTTACTTAACCCAAAAAAACTGACCGGGGCGGGATGAATGATCCCATAGATGTTAAAATTCCAATGATCAAATAAATAATTAAAAAAAGACCAGCTAGCTTTATCGATTTTGTTTAGGGTTACCTTAACTTTTAAAGTGTTCAATAATACCTTTTAAATAATAACTTTTAAAGTGTTCCGAATATTTAGATACACTTTAAAATCACCAAGGGCACTCAAGGAAATTGTATTTTTTTTCCGGTGCCAAATGACCCAAAACTGCTTAAAACGTAGAAATCTGTTTTTCTTTAAGTTTGACCTGTAACTAGTGCTCGGTTAATGGTAAATGTACCAAGAAGAAGTTTTGTTTGTGGAGAAGTCGACCTGCGTCGAAGTTCGGCCCACAACCTCTAGGCACCAACCTGCACGGCAACGCTGAACAACAGGAGTTGGGAACTTCAATACCAAATGGAAGTGGAGTAAATACTTAAAATGGCATGCAATACTCAAATATGATGAAAGTTATCTGCCACTGCTTCCGGAGCGGCCATATTCACCGGAGCGCTACGCCGCCTAAATCCACCTTCGGTTAGCAACCGGTGCTTCCCAAGATCGTCAGTCCGTCTAAAACGCAGCTGAGGCTACCGCCCTACAACCAACCTGGTCCGGTATTGGGGGAGCCAACAACTCACAGCAATCTTAGTGTTGTGTCGGAAGTTGCCTGAACCCGACGACCACTAATTCAGCAGGTTTGCGAAGCAGTAAGGCCGTTTAACCGACGCACCCGTGGTGCCATTGCAGAAACGCGATAGGAAGAAGCCATAAAGGGGGGGGGGGGGGACGTTGTCCCAAGTGTGCGCATAACCAAAACCTAAAGTCAAGAGGTCGAAATAAACGTGGGAGGTTTCAAAGCTCATTAAAGTGTTTTCTTGGCTAGCCGGATCGCTGAGCCTGAGGCATATACTTACTTTGGTATTAGCCGTCCACAACATGGTTATTCTGTGGTTATTCCTCGAGTTCCTTCACTTCGGGCTCTCCTGTGAGTCAATTCTTATTTATTTATTTTTTTTTAATTAAAATATTTATTAAGGCCTTAAACTTCTTAAAGTATTTATGTGCCGGGGAATCCAATTTACAATAATTAAAATAAAGGAAGGGGGAAAGGAAGTGGGAAAAGGAAGGAAGAAAAAATCACTTATTTGTGTCGATGCGTGATCGACTTCGTGATGATCGAGTTCCTCCTGGGGGCATACAATTGGGCTCAGTAACTACCTCAACATCACTCGCTCCTTCACGGGTTGAAGGCGCGGGAGGTGGGGTCTGAGCGATGGGGTTTCGTTTCCTGGGGGGCGATTCTAGATCCACATTTTGTTTCGGCTTTGAAACTTCAGCTGATGGTCGTTGAGGTGGTGTGATGTTTTCCAATCTTGTACGTTTTTGTTGGCTAGTCTGCTGTTGGTTTTCTCGGTGTTGTTGTTGTTGTTGTTGCTTCTGCTGCGGTTGCTTCTGCTCCTGTTGTTTCTGATGGTGCGTTGGTTGAATTTCGTTTCGGTTTTGATCATTCAGTTGGGATGTGTTTTGTTTAGCTACGTTTGCGTAGCTCGAGCTGCTGGTGTTTGTTTGGATCATTCTTCGGGCTGTAGCAATCGGTAAATTTTGGTCTGTGCTGATTTTTATCGCCGCTGTCTCTGCCATCCATAAAGGGCAGCATCTATCGATGGGTGCGTGCTTTCCTGAGCAATTGTGGCAATAGCTAGGTAGAGTACAATTTTCTTCTTCGCTTTCATGTGTTTTCGAGCAATTTCTACACGTACGTGTCTGTTGCTGGCATTTTATTTTGGGATGACCATATTTTAAACATTGCCGACAAAGAAGAGGCTGTGAATAATATGGACGGGTGCGGACTCTCAATAAACCAAAATTTAAAAATTCTGGAATAGTAGTGCTGTTGATAGTTAGCACAAGAGTCGATGTGCCTACTACTCCTGAAGTTATTTTTTTCGTTATACGCCTGACATCTATTATTTTTTGCGGTTTCAATTCATTTAGTAGTTCTGTATCCGACATACCGTCAACGTCTCTACAGGTGACAACGAACTTCCGTTGGTTTAGATGGGGATGACGGCCAATAACTATAGGAGTTGCATTACCGAGTTGAGTTAGCTTAGCGAGCAACCTCACTTGATCCTTGCTTCTAACTTTCAACACGTACCAATTGTTCTTGCGTTCTATAAAACCTCCTTCGATAGTCCCGACATGGTCCGCAATAAATCGCGATATCACGAAGGGGTTTTTTGGCAGCTCGTATCCGTCTTTAGCTTTCAGGGTTAGATAATATAAACGACCGCATAAGTTCTCTCGGTCCAGCCATTCCGGAACAGTCCTGCCGGGGAAATCCCCGGGCGATGGGCTCATTGCGAGCACTTTGGTATTCTTACACCACTTTAGAAAAAACGATCATTTGCCTTTTGTCACAATAACGATATAGAAAACACATCTGCTATCGACGGAGGCAGAGGACAAACTGATGCAATTCTTATTTAGTTTTATTTAATTTGTTACTTTGATTTACCGGCTTAGCGGTGAAAACTGATGTCCTTTTTAGTAGGGACATCTTAAGATTATGAAATTTTTTTAAATTTTATTTTATTTTTTAATAGATGGATAGAGGGTTAGAAGAAATGAAAGATGGTGCAAATGAACGGGTAGAATTTGTTTAGAAGCATTACCATCACATATCAAATTTTTAGATTACAGATAGAGTTGCATCTACCACCACACATTAGTAGGCTCTAACCGCTCATTTTCACCATCTTTCATTTCTTCTAACCTTCTATCCATCTATATAAAAAAATCATAATCTTAAGATGTCCCTACTAAAAAGGACATCACTTTTCACCGCTAGGCCGATAAATCAAAGTAACAAACTAAAAATACGGTGGTTAATCTCTTCATAAAAATAAAGTTTCATTTAATATTTAAAAAAAAACGCTGATTCTGTACTCATGATAGGACTCAGTATGACAGTAAAAATGAAAAAATCCCCTATATTGCGACAACGGTAAGCACTTTGGACATTTAACATACGTTTGTGCTTATCTTGGACAGACGGAAGATTTACAAAAGTACTGGCTAGAAAATTACAGGAGCACATGATTTGAAATTATCTGTACCCATTTTGAATAGGCTTTCGTGTTCCAAATAAAAACCAAATCTAGAGCTTAAAAACACAACTTTATCGAACATCGATGGCAGCAGATTCATTCATCAAACAGATTCAAACCACTAGCTGAAGCTTCGCAAACAGTCCCAAAACTGCAGCCCCAACTCCGGTCATATGGGTCGAGCAAACTCCACCCAAATTGTTGGAACCATCTTGCAGCGGATCTCGATGGTAAAGGTAGCGGAAGCACCCATTGGAACTTTGCCAACCAACGATCTGCACCAACCAGGATGGGTTCCGAAATTCGCCGAAGCCTGCGTAGGCGCACAGGAAAATTTGTTCCATGAAAAGATCTCGTAGCATCTCCGGGTAGTTCAGATCCGTAATGAAGTTGGCTTCGCGCAGCATCTGGCCACAGAGCTGCCGCTGAGTTTCAACGACGAAATCCAGCTCAACATTGGCGAACCGTTGCTTAGCCAGAATGATATAGAACAGTAATCTGAAAGCAAAAAAATATAGTTAGAACAACCATAAATTTTATTAGCTAATTAAACTTACTTATGAGTCAGATGATAACCGTAAGATCGCCGTCTCACGGACATGGCCGCATTACATTCCTGGCTCAGGTGCAACATTTTGCCGAACTTTGCTCCTGCTGACGCATTATACTCATTTTCCGACTCATTAACGAGCAGTTCCGATAAGCATTGATCTGTTTGTAAAACAAATTGCAAACAATTATTTCACACTGATTGATGAAATGCTTTGTAAATAGGAAAATTTCTACCCGATTGCAGCTCGCTGGGTGCCGCGTCCACATCTAGAACTTGTAGATAGTTCCTTAAAGCCTTCCGAGAGAACTTTGGCTTTGGCCCGCTTTCCGACAGATGCAAATCATTTGATGCCGGACTACCGTCATCGCCGGGTGACTCACGCCAGAAATGTGAATCGATCAGAAGTTTACTCACTTGAAAGATTGAATTTCATGATTAAAAAAAATGTTGAAAAAGCAATTAGTCTTACCAACAGCATTGGCTCCACTAGGAAACGAAAAAATGCTGTCCAAGCGGCTCTCAACGTATGCACATTTTCGTTGCAACGCTTCGATAAACGGCCGATTGGGAAGCTCGGATTCAGCCAGTATTGTTTGGAGTTGTCCTGTTGATGAAAAAAGAAAAGTGAATGAATTGTTGTTCATTACCGTTTTGCATATGAGATGTTGGTCTATTCAAGATATGTATGTAAGGATATCAGGAAGGAAATCAAACTAAATGGGAAACATTTCAGATCGATTTTGAAAACCGACCAAATACATTTTGTAGATTGTCCCAAAAAACTGCCCTGTGCCAAATTTCAACTCAATTGGTTTAGGTGTGCCTCAAATCGCTCAAGGGGACTAAAGGAAATCGGAAAAATCACAATTTGAATGTTGATGCCAAATGACACATTCCACACGCTTGTAACGCTCAAAAGTGTTTTTTATCCGTTCGCGTATCAAAAAATTTCAAACTTGTATATAGTTTTGATAATTCAAATCACACAGAACCATCGGAAAAAAGAGAAGAAAAAAAAATTGAAGTTTTGAAGCCAAAAACACTGCTTCATTTTGTAGAAAAAATAATTTGTTTATATTCAATGTGGTTGTTTTGAAAAGGGAACAAAAACAATCGCAAATGAGTGAATTCACGTCACCAAAAAAGGGAACTTTTTAATTTTGCTAGAAAACTGACATTTTCTTACATAAAAAATGAGATCTTTTTTGAAAATGATAGGACGATTCTAAAGCACGAAATTTTATAGAAATCGGTTGAGTGTCACGTCACGAAATTAAATTTTTGTAAATTAAATGGAAAATATGCTCTGAAGGCTGTTTCGACACTCCAGATGGTCGGATTTTTACAAATCTAATATAATTGAGTGGATTTTTCAACAAGTTCGTTATTTTTAAATAAAAATACAAAAAGATTGTAAAAAAATATTTTTTTGTTTGGTGAATCTTTGAATGAAGTAGTAATTTTAACGTATGATCCCTCAATATGTTGCTATTCAAGTGCCAATAAAAATAAGGAAAAATGTAGGTGAAAATACAGACCCCGTTCGATTTTGGCAACACGCCCGTACATTTTGTGTTGCCAAAATCGAACAGTTTTTTTCTCAACTTTTTTTTCAGTTATTTTTCAAAATAACTAGGGGAGAGTGGGGAAACGTGGGCCACTTTTAATATCTCAGATGTGTGTTGAGATAAAAATTTCAAACCAACTGTCATCGTCGTCGCTTTGCGTGAGCATATATTCCTATATGTTGTTGACCGAAATACGCATCATATGCTTCTTTTATTTATCAAGCTAAAAAAAGTTAGAAAAATTTAGTTACATAATTAAAAAAACACCCGCTAATTTCATCGATGGGGAACCTAAAGTGCATAACAAAAATATGCTCATACGCTTATGATCTTAGTTTTGTCATGATCTTTCACGTGGAAAAGGAATTTTTGATGAAACATCAATAAGTCACCCAAACGCAACCAATTTGCAAATCATAGCTTGTGGGGAATCGTGGGCCACACATCTTGAATCACCTATATTTTTATGTTTTTATACACATTCAGTACTTAAAATACGTTTTTCCTATCTGTAAAGTTTTCTTATGCCAAATGAAGAGTTATGAAAAATATTTTGTCTATCCTATATAAGAAATTCGTTCGCGAGCCAGGTTTTGGAATCTATGCGATCATACACAGCTCTCTTTTTTATTTCACTATCTGAAATTGCTTTTAAATAACGAAATGAATTAGGAAATCACAGTGTTGCATACACTCATAAACTTTGCATGTTATTTGGTCAATTTGGATTTGGTGGCCCACGATTCCCTACCATTTTTCAAAATCCAAAAAATATTGCTTTTTTTTCAAACAGTCAGAATTTGGGGAAAATAACTTTTTAAAATTTTTAAAAAAATACCTTATGATACCATGAAAATGTAGAAAACCATACCATTTTTAATTTTTAATTTATTTTTTATAATATAGAAGTTATGAAACAACGAAAAAAAGTGGCCCATGATTCCCCACTCTCCTATATTATTATTATCATAAACGTTATTCTTAGTCAATTTCCGACCATTTGTAGTAATTTCTTATATTTTTCATCATGTTTTTAATGCATTTTGCACTATTCTTGTTTTATTTTATAATGTTTGTTTTCATTTGTCATATTTGCTGTTTTTGTCATTCTTCATCATTTTTTAGTTGTTTTTTGTCATTTTCAGTCTTTTGTTTGAATTTATTTTTAAACTTTTTGACTTTTCATCTTTTTGTCATTTTTGAGTACTTTATAAAGTTTAAAAAAAATTGTTAATACTGTTGCATTTGATCACCATTTAAGAACATAAAAACGTATTTTTGGGGTTTGTCTAAATTAAATTGGTACTGTTATAACGAAAACTAAAAGGTATTGTTTCTAAAACCGTTCGATCTTGGCACATGTTCTAAAATCGAATGTTGCCAAAAACGAACGGGGTCTGTACTGAAAATTTATTATTGGAAAAGTCGGAACAACAAAATATCGTTTTTGGAAGTGCACATAAAATTTGAAGGCTTTAAAGAATGGTTCAGTATAATTTTATATTTCGTGACGTGAATTCAGTTGATTACCCTTCTGTTTAAACTGAGTGAATTCACGTCACAACTTCAAATAAGCATTTCATCGTTCGTTGTTGTTCAATCGAAAAGGTAATCAAATTGTAGACAATTGTTTTTCTACAACTCATTCGAAGACACAGATATTCTATTCCCACAGAGAGAACAAGAAATCAAAGTAGTGTGTACTGAAGTCAAAAATGGTCAATTCGAGCGTGAGTTCACGTCACAAAAGTAATCGATCACAACAAAAATAACTTAAATTTTTAAATAACAAAATAATATTATTTTAATGGAAATTCAATTTGCGACCATTACCTAAAATTTTCTTCATTTTCAAGTAAATTGGTTGACTTCTAGAAAGATAACAGTGCAGAAAAGTCCGGAAAAGCGGTTTCGGGATGGAATGTGTCAAATGACTTAGAAATGCATGAAACTTCAAGATCTGGTGTTATTTCGAGTAAAAAAAATTGGTCAAAAATCCACTTTATATGACTTTTTTCGGAAAACCATTCGTTTTTCGAAAAACGACTAAGTACCGGAAAGTCGATATTTAACAAAAAAAAAGCAAGATAACACCAGATCTCAACGTTTTATGCATTTCTAAGTCATTTGGCATCCAAATTCAAATTTCGATTTTTCCGATTTGCCTTGGTTCCCACTTTGGTGATTTTTTGAGGGTATAAAAATCGTGACTTTGAGCGAGCGTTTTGAGGCACCCCAAAATCAAGTCCGATTGAGCTGAAACCTAACCTAACCATGCCTAACATAACCTAACCTAACAATGCCTGCATAAACCTACATGAAAACTAAAAGTGACTTTGGATCAATTTATTACCATTCATTCAATCCAGGATTCAGCTTTGCCTAGGTATTTTTCTTTTAAAAGATACAACGCTTTGAAAAAATAAATTTTACAATTTTAAGAAACTTGAATAGATAAGATTACAACTATTTCTGACATCATTCAAGAAAGCCTTTGTGTAGTTGATAGTTGATAATATCAACTGGATATTAAAGATTTTAACTTATTTAACAACTTCGTGAAAGACAGCGAAACGATTTGACTTATAGGTTTAAAAAATATCATAAATTTAATTCGGTGTAAATTTTCTTGAAAATTTAATTATAATTCCCATATTTTGCTCAATTGGAAAAAATTAGCAAAAAGCAAACTTCTGTTACTTTTTTCTTATAAGTTAAAATTGCTCGTGGTCTTCGGAAAAGTTTATCAGTGTATAAAACCTTATAACTTAGGCGAAAAAGTGCAGAAATTTGTTTGATGAATTTTTAGCCATTTTCAAAAGTTATCTAGAAAACTAGAGATGATAGGAAAAATAATTTATCACATTTTTTAAATGAACTTCCCAAAATTAGTAAATATTAGATTTTAATTTTTTTGTACTTTGTTCCGAAAATCGCTCAAGAAAAGCAATCAGGATTCGTTTCAAGCTAGAAAATTTATACTTCGAGTGCTGTGATACGCGCATGGTTAAATTTTCAGTTGAACATATGTCGAACATCAACACTAACTAGACACAAAAATATATATACTATGCCCCATCGCTAGCTACCGTTGCTTTTCGTCACGTGGCAAATCGAAGGAAAAATCGACTGCTATGATTCTTTTGCCGCTGATTGTAGTAAAGCATGGCTCTGTGAATATGAGTGATTTTCGGAACATTACTTTGGTAAAATGTAAATTTTGTAGCCTCGTGTAATCATGCAACTGATTAAATTGTGGTTCGGAACGAGATGTGATTCTTTCAATAAAAGTCAATTATATTTGAGCGTTTGAGTGGATGCTGATTTTAGGAAAGTCTCTTTATGGCAACCAATGTAAACCTCTCTGGAGCCACATTTATCGTGTTTTAATTCCAATCGATTGAAAATCTCATTTTAGGACGGGCATGTCAAACTCTAGATCGGATCCATAATGAGGTGAACATAAATTACAAACTAAGCAAAAAAAATGTTTTTGTCTAGTTTAAATAAGTCAACAAATTTAGTGGCTTTTCATAGTGATTTTTTATTTTCATCCTTCGGTTAATCAGCTTTTAATTGAGCAGTCAAAAACGCTAAAATTTAAAAAATATATATTGAAATTATTCTTTATCGTTTTTCTTTTCTGGGATAAAAGTTAGGTTTAAGGTTTGTTTACATGAAATGTAGTGCAAGAATCAAAAAATATTTAGAATTCCAAAGATATATCTTTTTGAACTTTCAGGTGATTTTTGAAAGAAAAATTTGGTTTTCCCATAGAAATTTCCATATAAAATTAAAACTCGTTGTGCTAAATCAAGACTGAATGAATCACCTCCAAAATTCGTAATGTTGTTTGTGGCAGTAAAAACATCTTAAAAAAAGTTATGGGAGGTTTAAAAAAGTATAAACTTGAAATTTTCGTACAAAGCTTGCAGCGGTCTATTGGTCAGTCATTGGAAATCTTATCCGGTACAACAGTGTTCGAAGTTAAATCTTCGACTCGAACTCATGAAGATCGACTCAGCAGACAAGTGAATTTTATTCATGCATTTTTTTGTATACATTCTAGATATCTCACAACTTCATTCAAATATAATAACATAAATACCATGGATCAATTTCTCTTAATCTTTTAAATATTTTTTGTGAATATGTAACTCAAACGTGTTTACCCGTTTCTGAGATATTTGGATTTCAATTAGGCCGGAACAAATTTCAAATCCTTATTTTGTCACTCGGAGTTGGAGCATCGCAAGAGGGGGATAATAAAAAATAATGTGAACACAAATAAATTGGAATAAATTGCACGAAAGCTTGTATACAACAAAATTGCATACTATGTAATTGCACAAAACCGATAAATCAAGTTATTTTTTTAACGAAAAATTCAATAAAATCATGAATACAAAAAATGAAATAACACACAACTGCCACTATTATAAGTTTTCTATTGTTGTTATCGTTGGGATGTTTGAATTTTTTTTCCAAATTTACATAAAATACTTTAAACTTTATTTATTCCCCCCTTCGTGGTTTTGGAAAATTTCGAAGGGGGGGGTGACAAAAGAAGAAATTTATATTTTACCAGCCTTAGAGCAAGTTCACTGGTGTTGGGAAAAGTGGTAGAAATTGTGACATTATGAAAATTTTACCATACAAAGAAATGTTTTGAAGAACTTGAGGCGTTGTATTTTTTTACAAAACTGTTTCTATTTCAGTCGTATGTGATAGAAATATTGTTATTTCTGCATCACAGCATGCGAAACTACAACACGTGTTGTTAAAAAACTTGAAAGCCACAGATCTTGAAAATGTTTTTGCATGGTAAAGTGCATGTGCAAGTGCATGGTAAGAGCAAGTTCACTGGTGTTGAGAAAAAGTGATAGAAGTTTTGACACTTACGGCCCATTTTGAAAATTTTTCCATGCAAAAACATTTTCAAGATCTGTGGACTTCTAGTTTTTTTTTCAACACGTGTTGTATTTTCGCATGCTGTGATGCAAAAATAGCAATTTTTCTATCACATACGACTGAAATAGAAACAGTGTTGTAAAAAATACAACGCCCCAAGATCTTGAAAACATTTTTGCATGGTAAAATTTTCAAAATGTCAAAATTTCTACCACTTTTTCCCAACACCAGTGAACTTGCTCAAAGTGACAAAATTTCTCCCCCTTTTCCCAACACCAGTGAACTTGTTCTTAGTGTTTTTTAACCTACAGTTTGCATCAAAAGGTTAAACCAACTTTATTTATTTTTGCAAGGTGAAGCAATTTTCCCGTATGTTTGGATAACGTGACAATTTTTTGCCAGTATCGAGAAAGATCCAAGAAAGTCCCAGTGGGAGTCCAAAAAACAGCTGTAAATAAACTATTCGACCAAAGTTCATAAGGTTAATCATTGAAGGAGTCCTAGAGGATCTAAAAGTGAGCTAAAATTTAAATAAAGGTGAAGATGCTTGATTTCAAGAAGTTTAGGAATATGAGAGGTTTTATCTAACGCATTTCGTAAACTTTCTTTTAGGAATTGACAAAAAGATAATTTTTTTCTGAATTGTCTAGCTGACTTATAAACAGGCCTGACATAACATTTACAAGGTAAAAAATACTACCCACCGGTAAAATAAACGAAATACGGTTGTCAAATCTTGCGCAAAATATTCGGACCGCTAGCGAAGAATAATTATGAAATATATCGTAATGGATAGTAAAAGGAACTCGTTTGTGAGCAACTGGATGGAGGTTTCCAGCCAAAAACTTTTCGTTAACAAGTAACGTCTGGATGGATTGACACGATGAATGGCTAAATATACAAAGAAATACCGGTTAAATATACAAATGCGACCGTTTTCCCTGCATAGCAATTGAAAAGGTCCCACAAAAGGTCCATTGAATTCAAAATTTTGAGCTATTTGAAGGTCAAGTTTCAGGAAACAGAAAACGTTATCAAAAATACCCTATATTTAGAAAAAGGTTGGTTTAAAGTATACATTATAGATGGCGCACGTAGTGCCCAAAAATTGAAGTCGAAATACACACAACGTCACAATAATTTCCAAATGTAAACATTATTAGAGCAAGTTCACTGGTGTTGGGGGAAAGTGGTAGAAATTTAGTCACTTTTAGCACATTTTGAAAATTTTGCCATGCAAAACCATTTTCAAGATCTGTGGCCTTCAAGTTTTTTAACAACACGTGTAGTAGTTTCGCATGCTGTGATGCAAAAATAGCAATATTTCTATCACATACGGCTGACTGCCAAAGATCTTGAAAGCATTTTTGCTTTGTAAAATTTTCAAAATGTCAAAATTTCTATCACTTTTACCCAACACCAGTGAACTTGCTCTTACTAAGCAGCTTTTCTGAAAATTTCCTCAATTTCCTTTTTGTACTTTTTCGAATACACTCCTTAATATGCTGAATCAAAGCAATCGGGAGATTTCCTTTACGGTACCGTGGTCTAATTAAAGGGAATCTTTCGATTGCTTTCATTCAGTAGAATTATTCAACCAAGAAGGTTCACAACACATATTGGAATATTAATATAAACGTTCCGAAAAGGTGGCTCCAGAGAGTGAAACAAACGTTCCGGCGTTAAACACTTCTCGTTTTCTTAACGTATATCCTTTATTCACCGTTTGCAATCGCTATCCCCAGCAGCAAATCCGTGGTCAGATCTTCATAATTAACTATACAGGCATCCAGCAGCCTATCCAAACGGGCCAGCAGAGCATCCGGACCGATCAGTTCCTGCGGATCCGGACGACCGTTGGCAATAATCCCATCGAAGGATCTCCCGCCGAACACAACACGCGCCACCAGCAGCAGTTTCAAAATCAGAAACATACTTCCGAAAGTTCACTACTTCTCCACGCAAACGACCACATCGGAAGCGACCCGAACTGGAAGTGAACCTGTCTCACTGACCATGGACACTTCTTATAAGGAAGTTTCAACAGCTCTCTTGAAGTCGAAATGTCAGCATAACGGAAGACGTTAAATAATTGCTATGATTTGTCTTGCCGGAGGTTCCTGTTTTCGGCAGGTTCTCAAGCTTACATTTCTGAACCAAGATTTCAGATTTGAATATTTTGAGCCAGATTCATCCATAATACGGAAATCAATCTTCCCCGTAATATTTTTTTTCTACCCAAATTTATAAATCAAAAAATAAACTTGTAGACTTCAGTCCGTATTGTTGCTCTTCACAAAAATTTTCAAATTTTGAGACACTGAACACCGCTGTTAATTTTGAAAATCTGCCTTCAACGTGTTTGCCGCAGGAACGGTTTCCGTTTTCCCCAAAAAATTTCCCCACACCGACTGAACGCATGCGTTTGATCAAGATATGCCGCATTTCACACGCTGGCTCCACCAGGCAAGTGAAGATTCCATCAGCAGAAGCAGCGTGTAGAATTTAGATGGAAGCCACCCTGGAAGGGAAATAAAAATTTATTTCTCCCCTGGATTAAGCTAATCCACGGCTAATAGAAAAACAATTGAAGAATCCAGTGGCTGCCACTGATGCTTCTTCTTACTCTGCCCGGTCTGAAGAGCAGATTGGATAGGAGCTCAGTCTCATTGCCTGCGATGCCCACCGCGTGGCTTGGTTCAGTCGGTGTAATACGTATGTTTGAAGACGTCCGTCGTCTTGGGCTTTCTTTTTGAGCTTTTACATTAGGTCTCACTGATGAAATTGAAGGCTCAAAGCGCTGCCTGGATGGGTGGCAGGCAGATGGGTGGATTTTAAGCTTCCGCAAGCAATTCACTAAGTTGTCTCCTCGGATGTTGACGAACTGTTGTGAAATTATTTCCCGGCTTTCCGCCAAATCCTCCAGCTTCCGGTTATTGTCATTGTGCGAGGATTAGATTGGATTTCAGCTGGATGTGTTTAAAACAAAAATTCAAATCAGATGAAAATTAACATCTTTAATTAATGCGTACAAAACCAAACGACAATCAAAAACACACAAGATAAACTATTATAAAACAAACCCTAAAAAAATGACCAAATTCTACAAAAAGGACAAAAATAACGGAATTCCTCGATATTGACAAAAACAACAAAATGATAAAAATGTCAAAATTTAACAAAATCAAAAAAAAAAATCGTAAAATAATAACAGTTAGAAAATCAGAATTAGACCAAATTGACGAAAATTATGTAGGTACGAAATCAAAAAAAAAAAAAAGAATGGAATGAACACAAAAAATATCAAAGAGAGAAAATCGATAAAAATATCAAAAATGACAAAAAAATAACAAAAATAGCATTAATGATAAAACATTTAAAATATTTAAAAAAAAAAAAAATTATAAAAATAACAAAATTTACAAAATGCTAAAATTAGGTTCGAACCTAATGACAAAAATTATAAAAATGACAACAATGTCGTTATTCAATACTTGTCAATAAAGCCAAATTAAAAAAATAGAGCAGAAATGACAAAAATAAAGAAAAAATCAAAAACAAAAATGACAAAAGTGGATAAATGATGAAAACGACAAAAAATTGTAAAAACTACAAAAAAGGTAAAACGACAAAAACTACAGAAATTACAAAAAATTACTAATTTACCAAACAAAAACTAATGAATGCCAAAAATTACAAAATTTTCAAGAAAAAAAGGAAAAAATTGAGAAAATTGCAATAACAACAAAAAATATCAAAATCACTAAAATGATAAATAGACATGAATGATAAAAATGACAAACAGGATTAAAATGCAAACATAGTCAAAGCAGACAAAATTGACTATATGAAAAATGGTCAAAATTACCAAAACGAAAAAACCTGAAAAAAACAAAATTAGCAAACATGACAAAACTAACAAAAATGGTCGAAATAACAAAACTGACAAAATTAACATAAGTATGACAAAATGAGAAAAAAAAAGTCAGTAAAGCCAAATTCGACTAATATAAAAATGATAGAAATGACAAATATGAAAAAAAAAAACAATAAGGGGAAAACTACAATTTCAAACAAATGGTAAAATTAAAAAAATTAAGAAATTGTTAGTCTTGCAATTTTTATCAATTTGGTTATATTGTAATTTTGGTCATTTTGTCATTTTTGCTTTTTTTTTTAAGTTTGTTGTTTTTCATTTTTGTTTTGTTTTTTTTTTTTAAGTTCTAGTTGTTTTTCTTATTTTTGTAACAATAATTCTCGCGTGAGCTTACATTACGTCGCATGAAACATCTTACGAATTCACAGAAAACTGCTGCAAAAATTATCAAATCAACTTTAAAATTTGTATTTCACATAAAGAATATGTGGTCCAGGCTACAAATATTCTAAATGGAAAAAAGCTGCGACAAGTATATGTCAGTTTTTGTATTTTTTCGTAATAAAACTTTTGTTTACATTTTGTTTCATACGACGGAATGAAAGCATACGCGAGAGTTAAAATTTTAATGCTCTGTTTCAGTTTAAATTTTTTGTATTTGCGTCATTTTTGTTTTGTTTAATACAAGAAAAAAATTGTCAAAATGGCCAAAACGACAAAAATAAAAAAAATAAGCAAATATGGCAAAAATGACTTGACAAAATTTACAAAAATGACCGAAATAACAAAACTAACAAAATTACCAAAAATATATGACAAAATGAGAAAAAAAAAGTTCTGTAAAGACAAAATCGACTAAGGTACACCGGGGCAAGTGCAAACGATTTTCACCATAGTTCAACTTTCACATGTCCTAGAAAAATATGTATATGTTCAAAAATTATCAATTATCGTTCGTTGCATCACTAAAATAGTTCTCAACAAATTCCCGTTGGCAGTGAAAAATTAAAAAATGTTGGTAAAAAGTAACGGTGCTTTTGTGAAAAAATTTCAAAATTTCAAACGCAGTTATTTTTCCAAACTAATTCACAGATGAGTCAGTGTATCGGTCTTAAAATGAATTGAATACATGTTCCGGTATGTTTTATCAACTTTGATTAATATGTTTGCTGTTTTCTTGCAATATTGATAACTTTTTGGAACTCCATTTTTGGTGACTGTTGTTTTAAGCAAAAGACCTTCATTTACTAATGCATTAAGGAATTTCGAACATCCGCTTGCGATACAACACTCTGGATACCCCTTCTGACCATTTTAATATAATGCTGAACCATTTTGGTGATGAATTTTCTGAAATGACTGATGTTGCATGGCTTAAAGGTGCGTTTGCACTTACCCCGGTAGTGTCGTTTGCACTTGCCCCACAGTGTGGGTTGACAAGAGCGAATATTATTCTCACAACTTTCGGGGTGTAATGAAAATTTATCATACATTTTCTGCTTTCACTTGAATATCGGTCTCAAACACTCACCTTTTAACGAAAATTCGGATTTGATTGCCCTTTTTTGTAGCCAAAATATGCAAAACATAAACACACTGTTCATGTCTAGTACGTACTTGAATTCGTGTGTGATCAAACAGTGCCGTGTTTTTAGTGAAAAATTTAAAGAAAGTTTAGTTTATCTATGTCAGATTGTTTGTTTGGGTCTAAACAACAATTTCTAGAAGAAGAAATATTTTTTACTTTTTTTGTAACAGAGAAAAGATGAACGTTTGCACTTGCCCCGGTGTACCTTACTTATAAAAATGACAGAATTGACAAATATGGAAAAAAAAATCAATGAAGGCTAAATCTACAAATTTGAAATTGCAGAATTTTATTGTCTTATTGCACTTCTATTGTTGCAATTTTATCAATTTGGTTAGCATTGTGATTTTGACAATTTTTCAAGTTTGTTATTTTTTTTCATTTTTGTTTTTTATTTTTGAGTTCAAGCTGTATTTTGTTATTTTTGTAACAATAATTAAATTTTGAATGCTCTGTTTCAATTTCAATGTAGAGTATTTGTTTTTTTGTGAAGGTTTTTCAGTTCAATTCGCCTTATTATTTCAGGGAATAATGTTAGTTTTCTTTTTAATTTCAAAGTCTTGTCATTAGTTTTTTCGAACTCTGTACATGGTTTTCGCTGTTTGAGACTTCTTCATGTCGTTAGGAATACAAAACTTCAAATATTTAATTCACAAAAGGTTCTATTTATTCGTAAAAATGTGCAATTATCATGTTAAGGTGCGGATTTAAACCACCATAAATTCAAAACGACTAGCTATGACAATTCCGATGAGTTTAGTTCAATAATAGTATTAATATAAATGGGAAACAATATTTTCTAGTTTGTTGAAAATATTTTAAAAAAAAATGAAAAATTAACTTATTGGAATACTTTAGATTTTTACCACCTAACTGATATCGCATTCAAGAATTAAACAATAAAAAAATATCAACCAAAAACCAACAACATCTTATCATCGCCAACTGGTGCCAGCACGTGAGGATCCAGCCCCGCCGCCGCTGCTGCTACTGGTGGATGCTGTCGGTAGATCATCATTATTGAAATAATCGAACCCTTCGTCTTCGTCAAATAGTTGAATCTCCTCGGGATTATAGCTTCTGGAGTTCGGACCACCCCTGTTGTAGGAACCCGGTTCATCGAAATCTTCATCAAACCCTTCCCGGGCGTTGTCATCATCGTCGAACCCATCTTCGTACATTCCGTCAATCGTAATCAGCTGGATTATTGCTCTGAAAAGGTTGAGGACGGTTCTCAGTAACCCATTTGGATGTGTGTATACCAAAATCGAAACTTACCTCAACAGCTTTCCTTCCTCGCCGTTCCAATCTACCGGGGATGGTTGACAAATTTTCTTCTGCAAAAACAAATTGAATCCTTCCCGGAGGTCCTGTATCAGTCGGTAGGTTTCCTTGTTACATTTCAGACTTAAAATACAAAATAAAGTCATTTCAATTTTCAGTTAATACCTTAAGATTTATCTTCTTACCAGTAATGCCCGGCTATGGAAATCAACTCGTAATCACCTTCGGTTTCCACGTGGTTGTCCCCGAAAAAGAACAGTGGAAACGGATTGACAACGGTGGTGTCAAAAATGGTTAGAGAAGAAATTTTTTGCTTATCATAATACACTACAAAACTGGAAAGAGAATAAAAGAAAATCAAAGTTAATTATAAATATGTTAAAACCGATCAAGGACCATACTTAGATTCGAAATCTGCAAGCGTTCCGTTCACCGAAGATGGATGGATTGTTGCCCTACCCAAACCGGAAATAGCCAGAATGGAACGACCATCCGGGGAATTTCGCTTTCGAATAACTTTCCTTACAAATGCTACATTAGGATAAAGTCCTGCTCCAATGATTGCCGTAACCAGTTTGTCATTCGTCGAGTTACGATTGTTTTCTTTGGCCTCGATCTGTGCAGTTTCAAGGAACTTAGCTGAATGTAGGTACTCACAAAACTGACCCTTCATGCTGTACAACTGGTTCAACGTAGCGAGGTTGAGGAAATTTCTATAGGCAAAGCTCTGCGCGTCTTTGTACTGTAAAGTCCTCCACTGACTTATCACGTTAGCCATCATCATGTGGTCGCTATGATATCTGCCGGCGAATCTTTTCTTAGCGGCATGCACCTGTAGCTCTTTGCCAAAGGGTTTGTAGAATGCGTCCTTGAAGGACAAACTGGCAGCGATCGAACTTATCGGATCAGTGCAACTGAAAATGCTGGACAACAGAACCATTTTGCCGGTCCTCGGGTCCATGGGAAGCCGAGCCAAATGATACCCTAACGGGGTCAGCGTTTCATTGTTGTCCAGCGCATTTATCTGATTCAGAAATGTGAGCGACTTCTGTATGACATCTTCATCTGGACAGTCGATCAAACGTTCCATGAAACGTCGCGCATCACCAAGACCCAGGATTTTGATGTTGAGGATAACTTCTTCGAGTGCAACCCGAAGCACTTCCGGTGGAGTGTTGGGCTGTAGAACGTTTCGTCGTGCTCGGGTATACAAATGATAGCAAATGCCCGGTTGCACACGACCAGCACGACCTAGAGATGAGGAAATCAGTTAAAAAGGTATTTTATAAGAAAATTTAAAATTCTCTCACCTTTCCTCTGAATCTCGTTCGATATGGAAATCCATTCGTCACGTAACGTCGAAACGCCATCCTCGTACATGTTGATTTTATGACGACCGGCGTTTATCACGTAAACCACATCGTCTATGGTTATCGATGTTTCGGCAATGTTGGTAGCGAGAATGATTTTCCGTACTCCTCGGGCTGGGCGACTGAACACTGCCTTCTGATCAAGCTGAGGAACTTTTGAGTGCAGCGGGTAGATGAGTGTGCTTTCTTGAGATAGCTGTCGATCAGCGGTTAAAAGTTTGTGTACGTCGGAAATTTGCGCCAAGCTTGGTAGGAACACTAGAATCGCACCTTCTGGCTTTGAAACTGTTATGTGATGTATCAGTGCTACGATGAGATCATTTTGAGACAGCTCACTCTGAGGATTGCTGATGGTTTGAAGTACACGTGGAGGATACTGGCCCCGCAGACTGGCTACATAACGATCAATAAAATCGAAGAATGTTAAAGCTTGTCGACTGTTAAGATAGCATCTTCTCGACTGATCAGTAAACTCGTGAAAGTTAAGTTCTCGGATTATATCCTCCAAGTAGATTTCCTCAACAGGGAAGGTTATTCCAGGAATTTCTACAGTTGGGCAATCGAAAAAGTATTTCGAAAACGTACCAGCCGTTAGAGTTGCACTCATTAGTATCACCTTCAAATCTTTTCGGTAAGGTAGAATGAGTTTCACAATCGCCAGTAAAAGATCTGTAATGACATCTCTTTCGTGAATTTCATCCAAGATTAAATGGGAGTAACCTTTCAGACATGGATCGCTCTGCAGAATGGTCAAAACGATTCCCGTGGTACAGAACATTATGGAAGCTCCATCATCACGTGGTCTTTTGGAGTCCAAACGAATTTGATAGCCGACAGATCGTCCAAGAGACTCGCCTCTTTCGGCTGCCACACGTTCAGCGAGTGTTATTGCCGAAATTCTCCTCGGTTGAGTACAAATAATTCTACAATCTACGCCTTTCTTGGCCGCAGTTGCTTGCTCTAAGATATATTGTGGAATTTGTGTGGTTTTCCCACTTCCAGTTTCTCCTTTCACGAGAATAACTTGATTCTTATCAATCATTTCTAAAATTTCCCTCCGAGAATTGAATGCCGGCAACCGTTCTCGGAATTTTGTCAGCTCGTTGACATTGTCATTGTCCATATATTCCTCATACAACTGTTCGTTTCGTGTTTCCTTCCAAATTGGTTCATCAATAGTCGTATTCCCATCTTCATGCGCAGTTTGTTCGGCTATAACTTGACATAGCGATTTTTCAATGACTCTCAAATATTCATTCTTGAACACCGAATCGATTTCATTATTTTCAACAAAGTGCTTGAAAAAATCTACTTTCTCTTGACCTTTTTCCAGATTCAAATGCCTTCGTATTTCATCAATTTGCCATTGTGGAATTGTAATATCGACTGCCTTCCGTTTTTCGGCCTCTTTCTTTCGTTTAGTCTGTCGATCCCTGTAAAATAATCCTAGCGCTCTACCCTTCAATCCAGGTGGTGGTCTTTCTATTTCTCCACCCGTAATTACATCGTCGTCTCGGCTGTCCCCTGCTTGACGGAATCGTGCTGCATCTCGGCCACCGTCCCCGTTTTCATAGGCCATTCGTTCCCGATTTTTGCGACGTTGTAGATTCCGCCCTCCTCTCCACGGGCCACCCTCACCACCATGATCCCCTTGGCTAAAGTTATTCCCTCGGCCACGACCTCGACCACGCCGATTCGCATAGAACATTCCGATATCTTTGCCCCGTAGATTTTTGGGCCGATCGTTCCTTCGACCCGGCTCACCGCCTCCATAACCACCGTAAGGATGGCGGCTGTCCATCCGTTCTTCCTCAGCTTCGTGCTGGACAATAGCTGAGGTTGATTGATCCCGCTAAAATTCAAATTGTTGATGATAAGTAACGTGAATTGAACGCTATAAGAAAATCTGTGGTTATTTTTAAGTTGAAAAAATGTGACTAAACAGTACAAAGAATATTGAAATTGTAGACTTAAAAAAATTCAGAATCTTATTTCAAAATTGTACCTAATCCTTTTTAAATAAGTTTTTGAAATTTCTGATAAAAAGAAATAACAAGGATTTCTCAGCTATTATTAGTTTGCTCGATACAAAAAGTCATAGAAAGTTCAATAAAAATAGACTAAACATTAAAAAAATTTTAATTTAAAAAAAACATGGATATGGATAGCTTTTTAATTAACCATCTTGAATGAAACAATTCACCCCACAATCCCCTATTCAGAACAAAATTTTATGTTGCCGACAGCCGCCTTACCGTCAGATTATTTTAAAACTGAATCTTACCTCCCTAGCGAGTCGAAATGATCGTAATTTTTCTTCCAGGGAGTTCTCACCGGTGGACATTACCGTTCCAGGACGTTTCTGGACTGGGAAAACGCAATAATCTCCCAAATTTCTGAAAAACTTTTCGCTGCGTTGTGTTCAGATCAAACCATAATCCCCCTTATTCTGCGCTGCGCGTGAGGTGACGATAGTCGAGCCGAGTCGGAGTCACGTGAGTCTTGTCACCTTAGTCCCGAAGCCGATGAGACAGAGCATATGGTTTGTCACTCACGGTGACTAATAGATTAGGACAAGAACTCAAAAAGTTCATTCTAAAAGATTTTTCTCACCTAAAGCGACTACTGGAATCGGGTGACTCGACTATCGTCACCTCACGCGCGGCGCAGAATAAGGGGGAATGTTTTCTTCTGATTTTTTGACGTTCTGTCCCATCCCAACATATAACGGAATGGACGCATAAACATATCGAGAAATGCACTGAACAAAAACTTTACATCGGTTTTCTGTGAACGATTCTATGATTAATTAATTTACATTGATTTTTTTTTTTAAATACCAGCAAGAGCAGGTACAATTTATTGTCGGGTTAAAATATTAAAAAAAACACAAAATTCAGCACAATTCGTAGAAAATTTGCATATGTTCGGAAAATTGTAAAAATGAATTGTCAATCTTTCCTAAAAATTTCAACTAGAAATTGATTTTGTTAGATAAAAAATTGTACAAATTGGCAAAATTCTTGAATAACCAAAATTTTCAAAGTTTTCAAGAGGAACACTATTCAAAATTTTACTTAAATTACAAATTGTCAAAATTGTCAAAAATTGTCAAATTTTTCAAAATTCGGCACCACTGTAAAAAAAAATTAAAATTTGCAAAATTGTTAAATTTCCTTAAATTCTCAAAATTGTCAAATTGTTCTTAAGAGAACATTTTTGACAAAATTGTCGGAATTGAAAAATTTTCCAATTTGTCAAAATAATCGAAATTGACAGAATTTTGATTATCTCAAAAATTATTAAAACTGTCATAGGTAACCAAAATGTCAAAATTATCGAAATGGTCAAAATTGTGATAAATGTAAAAATTGTCAATATTGTTAAAACGGCAAAAAATGTTGAAAATGTTGAAATTTAACAAAATTTCAAAATTAAAACAACTGTAAAATTTTTTCTTATTGTCATAATTTTCATGATTGTGATAATTGACATTGCAGGGATTAGGATTCCCAAGTAACATTTTAAACTCTTCTTGGTTTTATACAAAAATCGCAAGGTTTTTTAATTGCATTGAGAATGCGTTGATGGCTGTGAAGCGTATTTTGGGAAGAGCACAATATAAATTCCCTTCAGGATAGCTACAGAACCCTAACACAACCCTCTCCCAAAACTCAACGCGAATTCCGATCGATTTTTATAATTCATTTTAATTTCGGTTTGAAAAGCAGCTACACAACCTTTACAAAACCTTTTCATAAAACCACTTGAAAACGTCAAGACTGCATTGGAAAAGCCTATAATATCCCAGAAAAAAAAAACTTTGACGAATAAAAAGCCTATCTAGGGATAGCAGCGTTGTCATAATAAATTATGTATTTTCATTCAAAAAAATTCTTTTAGTTTTCGTACCTTTTATTGATTATGTCTTTAAATAGTCATCCGATTTGACTCGACCATACTTCAAATCAAGCTTTAGGAAAACGATGAAAATCTGTACCAGATTACAAAAATTTGTTACCTACACGTACAGAATCTATACCCGAAATCAGCTCAAAAATCTGTAGTTTTCTCGATAAATTTGTCATGTGGCAACCATAGTCAGAACCAATCCAAGCATCAATAATGGCAGCAAGTTGATTTGTTTTCTCATCCACTGCAGCAATAAAAAGGTAAATATTCATCGTTTGATCGCGTTGCATCGTTCAATTGCGGAATAATAATTGTTGTAAACTTCCATAGGTTCAAATCATGATGGAAAACTGTATCCTACTTAGCCAGGCCTGCCGCTATTATGATGATTCGTTCAATCTAATGTCATATTCGTTTTCATCCTGGTGGTGCACCGGTAGTGCACCAAGTGCTGTCAAAACGTTTTTTTTATATGAAGATGACAGCAGTTGGTGCACAACCATCTTTCCACCAGATGAAAACGAATATGGCATAAATCATAACCCAAATATCCGGATGTACATGATGTGCCGTCGCCGAAAGATAATTCTTCAAGCAACGGAGCAGCAAGAACGGCCAAACGGGTATGACTGTCGGAATTGCCATTACCGAAGAGTTTCCGTAGCATTGGAAAGGAAAGCGGGTAGATCGATCCTCGAAAGCACTGCATAAATGCAATGCCAGACTACACCATAATGTTAAGAAGTGACTAACCGAATAGTGATAGTGACTCAAATAATAGAACTGAGAAAATTAAATATTGTGTACAAAAAAGTGCTCGAAATAATGTGTTGTCAGTTAATGGAATTATTCAGTCAGCTGTTCTGAAAAATGTCGCTTACAGCAGATGAAACGCCATTTTTTTAGTAATATTTATTTAAAATAAAAATCACAAAATGTAGCAATGTTTTTATTAAATGCTTGAAATATCTTTATTTTACCAAATATGTTTTTAAAAATAATGACAAATGAGAGTAAAATGCCATTTGCAAAAACCGAATGACCAAAATTTATGTATTGAGCTCTTTCGTTTAGCAAAATTATAAAGGGGCGCTTTTTATTTGCCCCTATTTTTAAAAATGAATCGATAAATTTCGAAGCGCAACTAACTTTATCATTGATTTCGATTATATCATTTGCCTTTTTTCCAGATAAATCGAATTATTATTTTATGCCTCTTGATTTTGACAGGAAAGAACCATGTTGTTTTATTTGTAGTTGAAATTTATTTTTTTTAATCGATTTTTTTTTATTTTAATAAATACGATTTAAAACCGTTCTCAGAATCGTTTTTTTCATGCATGATTTTCTTATCTGCCACTAGAATTGATTATCTTGAACCAGCTTTCGGCAAAGCCCTTTTTATTCCTTATGGCTGTATAAGGTACTTGGAATGTGTTCTTCAGAACCTCCTGTAGGTGGGCCTTTTTACTCCTATAGGTGTTTTATATATGTTTTAATGGGGTCTATATAACAAAACGTTGTTTTATAACAATGTTTTGAAGCACCCTTCAAGCTTCTTAAAAAACTTAAATTGTTACTTGGGATTGGTTAAAAAAAATGATGGAGAATTTAGTGTCAATAGAGGGTATAATTGGAGTTTGAGTAAGTCAATTTTATCGTGTGTAGCCAGTCAGGGCGATTTGTGAACGCGCTCCATTGAGTGTAAAATTGCGATAATGTTGATGGAATCTATTGTCTGTTGGAAACTTGCGTGAGTATAAATCGCTACCTTTCAAAACGAAAAATACAACGTCCAGTCACTACAGACATCATTCTTAAAATTGTCATATTCTCAGAATTGTAATAATCCTCGAATTGTCAAACTTTCCAAAATTGTCAAAATTATCAAAATTGACATAATTTTTAAAGTTTTCGAAATTGCCCAAATTACTAACGTTATTAAACTTGTCAATATCGAAAATAGTAAAAATTGTTAAGTTAGTAAAATTTGTGAAATTAATCCTAACTGTCAAAATATTCAAACTGTGAGAATTGCCAAATTTAAATATTTCAAAAAACTGTAATCGTCTGAATAATTTTTTTCTCTCTTTCTAGAAATTTAATACCAGATGATCCCGTTATGATTATGATTATGATTCAAAGCAGTAATTTTATTTGTTGATGTAGATCAATTTTAACTAATTCGTATTTAAATTAAGAAAGTGTTTATTAATCGCAGCGCACTAAATTGGACTGCGCACTTATGACTGCGACATTTGTGCGAACTTGTACATTCGTGCGACCTGTCAAATCAGTGCAAAATCTGTCGGAGTTCTACACGCAAACCTCTTTTCAGTCAAACTTTGTACG
The DNA here is from genome assembly GCF_029784155.1 of Uranotaenia lowii. Classification (NCBI taxonomy): domain Eukaryota; kingdom Metazoa; phylum Arthropoda; class Insecta; order Diptera; family Culicidae; genus Uranotaenia; species Uranotaenia lowii. The sequence goes on from NC_073692.1 coordinate 26,119,972, forward strand.
GATAACTGCGATTGCAAAACATTGCACGAAATCCGATTTTCGATGAAAGAGATAATATAATAATCATTTTAAAATGCTTTAAATTTATTTAATTTATTTCATCATTAGAATTTGTCAAAATCACTCACAGATTATTCTCTCTTTGATAGTAACTTCAGTGAATAAGTTTACCTCTGCCATTATAATTTATTGAAAAATCAACTGGAATACGCACAGAAATATAAAGTTGATTTGTTCAAGTGTTTCACTGAAACATTTCTGACATTTTGGAAACATTTCAAAACTCAACGAATTCGCTGTTCATGTTTCGTTTTCCGAACGAAACGGAAAAAGTGACAAGTGAGCAACAGCTGATTGTCTGTCTCTTTCTGCAATCAGGCTTTAAACAGCGTTCGTCAGAGTGAGATAGCAAGTCAGAATCCATGCATCGGTTTCGTCCAACTGCCACCAACGACGAAAACAACCCGCACAACAGCCAGCATAAAGAAGCGCAAGCTTCGTCAAGTTTTTTTTCCACTTCTGGCTGTATGCTTCGTCGTGGTTTTCCATCCGTCGTCGTCGTCGCCATGTTTCTCAGTTGGGAAAAGACAACGGGATCATCGGAAAGTGTCGAATCTTGGCAGCGAAACACGTACTGAACCTTGCATGAATTTTCCATTATTGTGGCCTGAAAAGATTTCTAAGCAACGGTGTTGAAAAAAGTACTGTTTAAAAATCAATGTTAGCCATAAATTGTGTGGTTTGTTTGAAGTTTTTAATTTTGGCTGCATGCAAGTTCTGTTTTTCGGGGTGTAATGTTGGATCGAAAAAGTGCGTTTGTGTCATGTCCATAAGATAGAAATTTTCCCATTTTAGACATGGATTAATTGAGGAAAAGTGCATGCACTAAATTTATGTTTGAAAAGTCGGAATCGGTGTGGTCTGCGAGCTAAATTCGTAGAAAGAAAGAAAAAAAATGTGAGTGCAATACTTTGGTAATATTTTTTTCTGTAATAAGAAGCAACAGTGAAGAAAAAGGCGAGCCGAAGGGAGAGAGAGAGAGAAAGAAGGAAAAAAGGCAAAAGGTTCATCACGCATAGAACAGAGGAAAAAAAAATCAGGGGCCGTGTTTGATCAGATTTTGATTCTGAACCACACGAAAAATTGGGAAGAAGTTGCGTACATGGTGTGCGAAGAATCGTATACGAAAGAAAAAGGTGGTCGACCAGGAATAAAGAAGTCGAAATCTTTTAACGAATGAAGGAAGCAAGGAGAGGTCACAAAAAAGTTGGAACAAACGTGCTAGTGGAAGTTCTCGTTGCGGGTGGGAAACGCAAAAGGAGGCGCGGCCATTCGACGAGGAAGGTGGTATGGTAAGATTTGTTGGTTTGCGCTTGGAATAGAAGGGTTCGATCGGCATCCGGGTCTTAGGCCCGGAAGGGCATTCGAAGCAATATGTATATTCAAACATCCGTCCATTATAAAATTGATGAAAGAAGTTGATAAATCGATGTAAAACTTTCTAACATGATAGACGAAGAATTTTTAAAATTTAAAAATATACCGTGATGTAAGATAATATATAATATATTTTGATGTTTTATTTGGGATTTTAAGCCTCTTGGGTTTATTCATCCCATATATCTTACTAATAGTTTGCAACCCGTTATGGGATCGTTTTCCAAAAATATGAGAACAGAGCTTAAATGACGATTTTTTTTTTAATTTCACAAGGAATTTTATCTTCTCATGAGGTTTTCGTCCCTATTTAAATGACGATCTTCACTTTAAAATTTATATAAAGTACCGGTTTTGAGTGTGGTACATTCAATTTTTGTCTAAATTCTTCATTTAAAGTATGCAAAAACTTTCAATCTACGATGAAATAGTTTTGAATCCATGCATCTTTCAATTTCGATGAATAAATGGCGGTGAATGTTGTTTGTTTGTGTCCATTCTCTTACGAAGCTAAAATGTAAGGCATAATTCATTAAAAATATGTCGAAAAGCATAAGCACAATCAATGTTAGAAAACGGAAAAATTGAGGTGAAACCGTGCACCCATGGTCAACTATCATATTTATTAACCCATTCGAGACGGCCACTTTTTTCGAACACGTCCCCGGGGAGCGAAAAATTTTTATCCTTTGATTTGATCAATTTTTATTTAAAAAACATGAATACAATGAAATTTTCAAAATTTAATCGTAAATTCACAAAAATTTGTCCATTGCACACCGTGTGTGCAGTCCGCTCCGCTACGGTGTGCAATGGGTAAAAAAATGAAAAAAAAAACACCATTTCAAGCATATTCATCATTCGTTTCAAAATTTTGTTCTGTTTTATTAGAAAGAATTTAATGCAAAGAATATTATGTTACGTGGTTTGAACCAAGAATTAGTTTTTTTTTTACTTTTTCCAATGAAAATATGTTTATATTTGTGATTTATGACCAGGTTTTCAATTTTGTCAATTTTAACCAAAATTTACCTTCTGTAGTTTTTGTTCTATCCGAGAACTATTTAAGTTATCTAACTATTTAAGTCCGTCTATCTTATTCTTATAATAATTTAGAACTATATTTCATAGCGCTGATGTGGTCTAGTGAATAGGCTGGCGCGAGTCTGGTAACCCAGGCGTACTAGGTTCGGATTCCCGGTATCGGCAAGAAAAACTTTTGGGTTCGAATCCCATAAGTTACCGACAGGTGAGATGCTTGGGGAGTAAGTAGAGGCCAGTCTCGAACCCACCCTTGTCCTTCCTCCAACTGGTATCAGGAGGGGTTGGTTTGTTATCTTGAACTGCATTCTGAGACTTGAATCATGCATTCAGTCAGAAGCTGGAATGAAAATGCAGATAAATTTTTAAAAAGATACTGGTATAAGTTTGAGATTTCAAGTTTTGAAATCGGACTCAAAATTAAATTTCAAAATGTAAAAATATACCTAAGCTGGAGATTCTTAATTTTCACCCATACTCTGGATTTAACATACTTATTTTAAAACATAAATAAAACCAAAACTAAAAACTATTAATCTTAATCCATAATATAGTAACCAGTACACAGTACTATGATTTCAGAAATAATTGTTCAAATAACATTGAAAATCATATACCCATATTCAGAATTTGAGTTCAACTTTTCAACTCCGAGTTTAAAAGTAAACTACATTAACAGCACAAAATAAGCTTGTATATATATCTGAATATTCTGATATATCAGAATTTAAATTTGGTTCATTCTGGCGATTTTTATAAATTTTATTTTCTGAGATTTTTGAGATTGATTAACCCCTTTTCAAATACACATTTATAACTTAATAACTTCCCAAGTGAAATTAAATAATAGCATTAAAAATTTCCCAAGTTTTGAATTAAAATATAGTAAACTTCTACATGAGAAATCTAAAAAAAGTATCCCTTGTATCATCAAATATTCGGCCAAATATAACATTTTCCTGCCCTTTTGATGTTGCAGCTTTCATTTCAAGACATTATTATGGGCTTTTCATTCCTCTTAGAGACATGTAGAAAATAATGACAATTAATCTCTACTTTCGCGTCCAACTCTTACAAATCTAACATGGTTTTTCGAAGAATAAAATTTTTGGATAGAATACCTTAAACTTTATTAATTCCCCCCGCAGTTAAAAAATGACAAAATATTAACATTTCAAATATTGTTAAATAATATTTTTAAATTGCGACCCAGAGATGGGTCTTGACTCAAACATTCAGTCAGCGAAACTTTTTTGTAGAGAAATGAATCCAACTTAGATGAAATTTCAGGGACTAGATAAGAGAAAATCGATGTTGAAAAACATGCGAAAAAAATTCGCCTTGTCTCCCGGTGAGACTTGAACCCACATCTTGCGCCTCTCCGGGGCCCATGTATTAACATTCTACTACAGGAGACCAACCTGGCGTATGAATATTATACTGGTTGAGTGTCGATGTCTATCGGAATGAAGGGAATAGTTCTCCCATGTGATCATAATCATTTTTCTTGGTCTATTTCTATTCCCATCATTTCATCTTACGGTAGTTGGAATCAAGTTTTGTAACTCGCGGTTGCTCAGCGGGTGGGTGGTTTGTTTATATTTAGCGGGATTTGTGGGTGGAATGAGTGGAACTCAGGGTCGTATTTTTCTGAGGGATAGCACAGACTACTTCCTCCGGAGTATTCAGAATATTAGAGGAAACTCCAATAGGGATGTTCATGAAACGGGGAAAATTTACCATTGCCACACTGCGAGTGGTACCTCGCATGTTCCCAACCGGGTCAAACTGTTATTTTAAAATGAACTAATTCTGCCAGGGACTGATTTGAAGTGAAGTTTTTGGTGGTGCCCTCTTGGCCCAGAACGTAAAACGGACAAAATAAATGTAAAATGTTCAAAATTACTCTACTAACAGATAAGACCTATCGGGTTTAATTAGATTACATTTTTCAATTTATTTAAGACTAATTTTCTTACTGACGTCACATAAAGGCATACTTGCGGTCTGCGGTTAAGCTTTTGTCACTTGCTTGAATGATAGTTGTTTGGCTCTGCGTTGCTCTATGCCGGAACCCGAAGTACAGAGGCCGGAGACTTTCCTCTGGTTGACAGATTCCACGTCTGTCTGGAACTGGTTCTACCCTCATAGGCTCCATTCCGGCGTCCCGGAAGAGCCCCCGAGCAGCAGGTCGATGTTTCTATTTTCTGACACCGTTTTGGATGGAAGGTGATGACCGTTCTAGTTGATACCGTGTGGATGGTAGTTTTTGCAAGTTGGTAGATTCTTCCTGTCTGGAGTTTGTTGTGCCGTGTGCTGCTTAGCCGAACGAAAAAGAATAGACCAAAACAAAAAAGGCCCTCTTGGACCTGCCAAATAGGTTATAATACATGTGACGTCATATTAACATACACGTGGTTTACAATGTGTTTTTCTTCGGTTAACATTACAAATTTACCTTTTTATGTTGTTTTTTTTTTGTAGAGCGTGCTGTTACACTAGGTGTTGTGTGTAGTTCAAGCACTTTTTGTATTGGCTGTTTATATAAATAAATTAAGTTTTAACGTGTTTCGCAATACTTCGCTATTTTCTAACAAACCTTTCTATTTTTGATACATTTTAACACAGTTTTCTTTTAATTTTAACGTGTTTGTTCGCAAGGCTTTTTATATCTGTAAATATTTTTTTTTTTTTTATTTATTTACAAAAGGTTTTATTAGGCATTTTACTTATAAAGTTTTTATGTGCCGGGAGTATTTTTCCTAACTTTGGGTTAGTAAGAGGGGGGCCGTAATCGTCGCGGCTACTCAACTGTTAATTCAACTATGTATAGGAAAGGAAAGGGGATTAACTGGGGTCACTTCCAAGAACAGTTTCCGTTAGGGTCCGGTGGTGGCTTCCTGTAGCTGTGGTTTCGATAGCTACCTCAGGGTTTTCGACTTCCTGGCCAGCCTTCTTTGTGGTGTTGTAGGACCCGTCGGATGAAAGTTTGTTCTAATAAATAGACGAAAAGAGCATTAGATAGAGTACAGACAGAGGGGAAGAGGACTAAACGACCAGTTCAGACATTTTAAGATATTTGTATATAGGGTACAAATATTCAAGATCTAAGTTTGCCAAGATGTCTCGAATTGGAACACCAGGTAGTTTACTTCGGGCCCTAAGGGTATCCAGTAGCCAAGCCCTCGATCGATCAAACCGTTCACACGTCCACACAACATGATCAATGTCGTGGTAGCCATCCCCACAAACACAAACATTGCTTGTAACTAGATGTATACGAAACAAATGCGCGTCAAGCCGGCAGTGATTTGACATGAGCCGAGAAACCACGCGAATGAAATCGCGACTCATGTTAAAATGCTTAAACCATGCCTTCGTCGGAACCTTAGGGATAATCGTATGGAGCCAACGTCCCTTTGTGCCATTGTCCCAGCTAGACTGCCAAGCGTTAATCGCTAAAGTGCGAGGTATTGAAAAATATTCATTGTAAGTTATTATCCTCTCAAAGATTTCACCTTGTAACGCGCCCACCTTAGCCAATGAGTCCGCATTCTCATTGCCTTGAATAAGACAATGAGACGGGATCCAAGCTAAGGTAATCCTGTACGAATTTTCGATCAAAGCGCCCAATATCCCTGAAATTTCCAGCAAAAAATGGGAAGAGCGCTTCATCAGTTTCATCGATCGAATCGCCTCAACGGAGCTGAGACTATCCGAATAGATGAAATAGTGGTCTACGGGCAGAGTGCGAATGTGTTCCAAGGTACAATAAATTGCGGCTAGTTCGGCAACGTAAACGGAGCATGGCTCTTGAAGCTTGAAAGAAGTTTCAAAGCGCTCATTATACACTGCGAAACCAGTCGCGCCGTCGATTCTAGAACCATCAGTAAAGAACATTTTTGTAGGGTCAATTTCACGTACTTTTGATGCAAAGATTGAAGGAATGACGTTGGGTCGGACGTGATCTGGAATTCCACGGATGTCAACGGTCATGGACAGATCGAATTTTATTAAGGAACTACTGATCGGGTAAAAGTGACTCGTGTCCGAATTTAACAAAGAAGGGTTTATTTCTAACTGACGAAAAGTTTTATAATTGTTTACATATTTTACTTGCGAATTAATATTCATAAGCCTTTCCAAATTTTCTATCACCAAAGGATTCATAGTAACACTTCGAATTAGGAAACGTAGCGATAAATCGAGGAACCGATTTTTCAACGGCATTACTCCCGCCAGTACTTCGAGACACATCGTATGTGTCGACTGCATACAACCCATGGCAATACGCAAACAACGATACTGTATTCGTTCTAGTTTAATCAAGTGGGTTTTCGCGGCGGACTCAAAGCAAAAGCTTCCATATTCTATGACCGACAGTATCGTTGTTTGGTATAACCTGATGAGGTCCTGTGGATGAGCACCCCACCAGGTTCCAGTAATCGTTCGAAGAAAATTGATTCTCTTTTGGCATTTTTGTGTCAAGTACCTAATATGTTTTCCCCAGAGGCATTTAGAGTCGAACCAGACACCCAAATATTTAAAACTAAGAGATTGAGTTAGAGTTCTACCCATCATAAGGAGCTCTATTTGAGGAGGGGAATGCTTCCTTGAAAAAACTACTAACTCGGTTTTACTAGGCGAAAACTCGATGCCTAGATTCCTGGCCCAATGTGATAAATTATTTAGAGTTTCTTGTAACGGAGGTTTAATTTGAGTGCCTTTTTTACCTGTGATATGAACAACACAGTCATCCGCAAGCTGTCTTAGCGTGCAATTTTGTGCCATACAAGCATCGATCTCTCGGACATAAAAGTTGTATAGCAGGGGGCTTAAACATGAGCCTTGGGGTAGACCCATGTAACTAATTCGTTCAACTTTGGTTTCTCCATGACTAAAATGCATGATTTTTTCAGACAACAGGTTATAAAGAAAATTATTCAAAATTGGTGAAAGTCCGCAAGAGTTAAGTTGACTAGATAGCACTTCTATGGACACCGAATCGAATGCCCCTTTGATGTCCAGAAATACTGCCCCCATCTGCTCTTTTTGGGCAAACGCCAATTGAATGTCTGATGAAAGTAATGCTAGACAGTCGTTCGTACCCTTGCCTCTACGAAATCCATATTGTGTACTTGACAAGAGATTGTTTGATTCAACCCATTTATCCAGCCGAAAGAGAATCATTTTTTCGAGCAGTTTCCGGAGACACGAGAGCATTGCGATCGGCCTATACGAATTGTAATCAGAAACTGGTTTTCCCGGTTTTTGGATGGCGATAACTTTCACCTGTCTCCATTCATGCGGCACAATGTTCATCTCTAAACACTTATTGAATAAATTCAACAAGCGCTTTTTAGCGGTATCTGGCAGATTCTTCAACAAGTTGAATTTGATTCTGTCCAGTCCGGGAGCTGAATTGTTACATGACCAGAGCGCAAGTGAAAGTTCGACCATCGAGAATTGATCCTCCGTTTCGGAACTATTCTCTGTATCCCGATAGTTTTTCTGAGCTGGTACTGCGTCCGGACAGACCTTTTTCGCGAACTGTGTCAGCCAACGACTCGAGCTTTCTTCACTTTCGTTCGAAGGTGTGTAATTTCGCATGTTTCGAGCTGTTTTCCAAAGCGTGTGCAGAGACGTTTCTCGAGATAACCCATCCACGAATCGCCTCCAGTACCCACGTTTCTTACCCCTGATCAAGTTCTTAAACTTGCGTTCCAAGGACAAGTAACGTTGGAACTTCTCTGGCAATCCAGTTCTGCGAAACTCAACAAACGCCTTGCACTTTTCTCCTCGCGCACGTGAGCAGTCTCCATCCCACCATGGAGTGGGAGGTCGTTTTTGTATCGTCGAATTGTCATTCCGTCTGACCTGTGCCCCGATTGCACAGTCCACAATTGTTCCGGACATAAAACTGTACTCTGCCTCCGGAGGCAGTTCTTCCGTTGAGTCGATGGCTTCAATAACACCTGATGCATACTTTTTCCAATCTATATTCTTTGTGAGGTCATAAGGAATATTGATCTCTTCAGGTGGACTACGACCACTGGTGATAGAAATATTGATAGGCAGATGATCGCTTCCCTGAGGGTCTTGGATTACCTTCCACGTACAATCCAAGCTCAGAGAGGAAGAAGCTAAAGAAAGGTCTAAAATACTATGCTGTGATTGGGATCCATTAATTCGAGTCACTTCCCCATTGTTTAAGACAGTCATGTTGAAGTCGTCGCACAGCTCATATATCATGTTAGCACGATCATCATCACGTGAGCTACCCCAGCCCACGCCATGGGAGTTGAAGTCTCCCAGAACTAGTCGGGGTTCTGGAAGAAGTGAAATAATATTCGCCAATTGGTTCCCGCTCACGCTTGAATTTGGCGGAATATATACCGAGGCTAGGCAAAGGTCTTGGCCTTTAATTCTAGCTTGGCAACTGACGACTTCAATACCCGGAGATGGTTGTAATGGAATACGATAGAAAGAGTGGCATTTCTTGATCCCCAAAAGAACGCCACCCCCTCTTTGCCCATCTCGATCCAGGCGAATAATATTGTGGCTATGGAAGTTGAAATCAGTGTTTGGAGAGAGCCAAGTTTCGCATAAGGCGAACACATCACAATTCAAATTGTGTACCAATACTTTAAAGGAGTCTAATTTTGGTAAAATACTTCTGCAGTTCCATTGCAATACAGAAACAATTTCTCTTACCTCAGTGGACGAGTTATTCATCAAAAGAAATTGCTTCTGCGATGAGGGTCATAGTGCAAGCTTTCTTTTTCAAGACTTCTCTTAAAAGAGGTACAAACATATTAATCATAGTCCTCCAACCTGCTGGTACACTGAAAAAGTCCAAGATGAACGCAACAATTTCCGAAAATTTCATCTTACCATCAGATGAAAAGCTGGGCAAACTGTTCGACGATGGATCAGATGCAGTTTCTCTGGGAATTGTTGCATTCCTGTTTGCTACTGATGGTCCTGAATTCTGAAGGAAAGTCTGGGGTTTTGACTTACCAGAAAGTGGAGGGAAGTCCTTCGGGGACGGATTAAAACCCGGAGGTCTCTGAATAGGAGGGGTAGAATTACTATTTCCACTTTGAGGATTTTTGGTTTTATTAACTTTGCTGGCAGCTAATCTGGATTGTGTGTTAGTTGTGCGTTTCCTTTTTGGAGCCTGTGAAACATTTTTTTTAACAAATGGCCCAGCTGAAGTTCCTTCGCATGGATCCTCCCCTTCGGATTCATAGTCACTTAGAAGGCCAAACTGGTTCTCTGAGACGATTGGCAAAGACTTCATCAGCATGTCTCTATATGATTTTTTAGAGCGAGTTTTCAAAGAAGTCTTGATTTTTTCCCGGCGCGATATGTACTTCGGACACGCCGAGAGAGCATGAGATTCCTCGCCTGTGCAATACAAACACTTGCTTACTGCTTGTACTTCACACGAAGCTTCCGCATGCTTCTCCCCGCACTTAGAGCAGCGTGCCTGATTGCAACAGTAGGCGGCCGTATGATCCAACTGCTTGCAATTCTGGCAGTACATGACCGAAGGCACATAAAGTCTCACAGGTAGACGAACCTTCCCGATCGCAACGAAATCAGGAAGTGCAGTGCCGGAAAAGGTAACACGATAGGAGTTCGACAGGGAAAATGTTCGTTCTTCCCCCTCGCCTGATGCTGATTTCAACTGACGCGCGTCCAGCACCTTGACCGTGGGAAGACCAGGGTCTTTGAATCGACCAACCCCGGAATTCACAAGATCATCGACGGTCAAACCCTCTTCGGTTACCACTCCGTCGATTTCCACGTCACGAGCGGGAACGTATACGCGGTATTCGATCGTAAACTTCGGGTCACAAGCAATGGCATTCGCTTCCTTCAGGCTACCAACAACAATGCGCATCTTGTGCGGTCTCATCGGCTGGTAGCTGATTACGGAAGGGTAAGATCTGTCGAGGTCTCGGGCGATGGAAATCACATTAGGTGATTTCCCGTTCATTTTGGACCGGATGTAAACTACCCAAGGTCCCGTCGATTCAGGTTGGTAAACCCGACGACGAGGGGGCGGTTTAGGCAGCTGGTTAACTTCTTGAGGGTCTGGTGATGGTGGGGAGTTGCCAAACACAAAGGGAACCTGAGGGTTAGGGGTCTGTGGGAGGGGGGAAGGAGTATCTTCCGTGTCCGAGAGGTACATCGGTTGAATGTGGATATTTTGGGAAGACTGTTGTTCCAGAAGATATTCTTCGGAGAGGTCGTCCTCTCTAAAAGGAGGATGCATGCCTTCCTCGTCGCCGTCATCCGTTAGTCGGTTGCTTTCCGACATAACGGGCAAGAGTGGAGAGTCAAACCTTTATAAAAAAAAACTCAAACAAAATTTTGTTTGAGAAAAAAGATAAAAAATTAATATAAAATATAGTAAGAATAAAAGAAAAGGAAGATATAAATAAAATATATAAATAAAACCAAAAGGAAAAAAAAAAAAACTTTTTTGGAAAAAAAGTATAAAACCAAAAAAATATTTCGAACCACCCTAGTTGGTCGAACCACTCTAACACAACTGGTTTCGAACGAACAACGTGGTTTCCTATCCGTCTATTATGACGAATGACCTTGCTGGCTGGCAATCGTGTACAACAGCGGGGCCTTTTGTTTTCGGCTGATGATAGTCTTCTGATGCGATGCCGCGCACAAAACTTAATCACTTTTGTGGTATCACTTTTTCCGATAACGAGTATATCGGGTATATCGAATAGCAGAGTGCCCTAACGGAACACACATCCGGATGATCAGGGCGAAATTCTTCACACACTATATGCTATTTACGGAACACTAGCAGGAGCAACGAAACACTACCGCTTGTGGCGAGTGATGTGGAACGAATGATGATATCTGTAAATAGTAGGAATAGATTTTTAACACTTTACACCATTAAATTTTAACTTTGAAACATACACTACACGACGCGCATTTCCGTTCTTCAAAACGGTCCCAGACAGAAAGAACGGCTATGCAAATCCGTTTTGTAAAAAGGTCTATGATATTTTTGACCGACACACATACAAAGATGAGATTACGCGGATGTGTCGCTCTCCGGGTGATAACACTTCCTCGCGGTGACGCAGGCGATCCTCCGACGCCCATGAACATCTCTCGCGAGAGAAGTGGCTGCGTGCTTCTTTGGGAAGGCGGTAAAAAGGAAGGAATCCCTGAGAGCCCTTGTGAGTGTCGATGGCTTTGACATTTCTAAGTCATGATTAAGGTACTGATTTCTCAATGTGTCGGAGACACATTATTTTGTATGTAATGAACGGTTACAGTTTGGACATTTTTAAGCACGGCAAGATTTGCATTACATTTTTTTCAACATCGATTTTCTCTTATCTAGTCCCTGAAATTTCATCTAAGTTGGATTCATTTCTCTACATTGTTAAATAATTTTCACGAAAAAATTTAACCTTAAATGTTTTGAAAAATATATTTTATTTACTATAATTTTAAAGATTTTGGAAACCTTTGTTTTATTGACAAGTGGAAGTTTCGATTCTGATTAGTTGAACGAACTTTAAAATCTCCTAGAGAATTTCAGATCCGAAACGTCAACCACATGATATCATAATGTGGTTTTAAAATGATACAATGCTGTGCTTCAAGATTCCAAAATGACGTCCAAAAATTTAAAATTATATATATAAAGAAGTTTCCGTAAAAAAAAAGTTGTCAAAGTATGAAATAGGTTGTTGTCAAAAAGGTGACATTTTTCGTTGGACAAATGAAATACTTCGATTATTTTCTTACCCTTTTACATTTCAACATTTAAATACTTTATTATCGGTACGAAATGCAACAAGTTTCACCGTTATTGTTGCAGTTGTGAATAACTTTTGAATTAAAAAATTGATTCTCTGAAAATTTTCAGTTTTCATGCACTTTTACTTACAAATATCATAGAATTTCTATTTGTTTGGTCAATAAATGTTGTAAAAAGTACCGTGAAAGACATAAAATCTCACAAGAGAAAACCGGGAAAAAACCAGGAATTTAAAAATGGAAACTCGCTGGCCACACCCTGATATTTAGATATTTTTTTTTTATTTTGTACTATAGGGGAGATGAGGGCATAATGGGCACCTTAAGGAAAATGCTTATTTAACCATAGAGAACAGCTGTAATATGTGAATTACATCATTGTTTCGTGTTCCGACACTCAAATAGTCTATTGTCTAATTGGATGAAACTTGAAAAAGTAGATAAAAACGTTTAAAGAAGCATTTTAAAAAATTTTGCCGAAAGCTGAAAACCAGTCACTGTAGAGGCATAATGAGAAACCCCCCGAGGCAGTATGAGCACCATTAATGAAGGCATAATGAGCATTTTCTGCCGGGGAATCTAGCAGCGAATTCGACTCGATGAAGTCAATTGAGTAATAGAGCTACAGCTCAACTTGTATCGTCTGATGATTTGGCCTATTGGTTAGATGTCGGAGAGATAATCAGTAGGCTCGAGTTCGATTCCCGGTGGAGGTGATTTTTTTTTCTTCATTTATCATTTATGATCATGATTGCACTAAACGGTGAGGCGTAGATTCATCAAACAAAGCAAAAACAAAATAATCTAGGTCTGTTTGTAGAATTCAAAGAATTAACACATGTTCATACATTATGTTTCTGGTGTTTTGTTTGACGGATGATGCTTTGATGCTATTAGCCGTATAATGTAACGTTAAAAAAAATCAATCATGAATGGTATGTGCAAAAAAAATCCCCTCGAACAGGAATCGAACTCGAGTCTACTGATTACCTCTCCGACATCTAACCAATAGGCCAAATCGTCAGACGATACAAGTTAAGCTGTAGCTCTATTATTCAGTTGACTTCATCGAGTTGAATTCGCTGCTAGATTCTCCGGCAGAAAATGCTCAATATGCCTTCATTGAAAGTGCTCTGTTCGCCTCTAGTGAACAAATTAAAGTAAAAACGCGTTTTACAATTGATTAAAGTGAAAAATCAAAAATTTTATGATGCTGAAAATTTAGAAACAATGTGTAGATCATGTTGCAGTGCGTACATTTCAGATCAAGATGATTTAAAGGTCATAAATGCTTATTTGGTGGTGCTCAAAAATTATAATATTTTCGTCACTTGAGAACCTAGCTGGTTATTATTTAATATTTCTGTAAATATGAAAAGGATATTTATTTTTTGGTGAAAAATTAATATTATAGGTAGTACGAAACAAGTCCTCATGAAAATTTGTTTAAGAAAATACGTACTTATGTATAAAAATGGACTTCTCATTATGCCTCGGGTGCTCGTTATGCCCTCATCTCCCCTATGCTGTATTTTTTGTCAGGTTACTATTTCTGATCTTGGTACAATCAGCGAACAGAAGTTTTTTTGCATTTTATAAAATGAAATAATAATCACTTTTATCACACAATAAATAACAATACTCCTTACGGCTGATCGTGTCATGAATAGAATTTTGCGCAGTGGCTTTAAATGTTTAAAATAGTTTCAATCATTATTTTGCTAAGATTTTGCACAAGAAGTAGCATTGCTCAAAGTAAGAAATGAATAACAAAATGTTCAAGTAAAGCAGGAGCCACCTCTTTTCATAATAAAATGATATATGTATATGGTCTTATCTCCAGAAAACCTTTATCAAATTTATGTAAAACATTTATTTTTTAATGTAAAGAAACCATCCTGAACATTTAAACACTCTACAATCGATAACCCAGTCATCAGGATACTATTTCTGGTCTTGGTACAATCAGCGATGAGAATTTTTAATAGATTTTTCAAATGAAATAATAATCACTATGTTTGCGACATTACAACTCTTTTCTCTCAATTTGTATTACTTTGATGACAAAGTTGTAGCCAGGGAATTTTCCTATTAGGTCATGATATAGAGTTGAAATAACGTTAACGATAAGACATGTGTTTCAACAGTGATAAGATTAGTATGATTTTACCGTTGAATAAACCATTAAAAAGGTTAAAATATCTTCAAAAAAAAAAACAAATTTTTCTAGACCCCCCGATGAATTATTTCAAATTTAGGCTCAAATGAAAGGGGAGAGTCCCAGCTTTCGAGTGGTGCAGAAATTAGCGATGCTATTGTTCGAAAATTAAAATTTTGTCCCAGAGACACCGTTATGTAGACTATGAGTATTTGAAAAAAATGTATTCATTCATACATATTAAATTATTTGTTCAATGTATGTTGATACATATTAAATTATTTGTTACGTATTTCCATATAACTATTAGGCCGGAACAAATTTCAAATCCTTCTTTTGTCGCTCGTAGTGGAAAATTCGCAAGGGGGAGGGTGGGTAATTAAAAATAATGCAAAAAACCAATAAATTGTGAAATGCACCAAAGCTTGTATGCAACAAAATTGTATACTACATATATCATTGCATTAAACCTATAAACCAAGTGATTTTTAATCTTAAAATTCAATGAAATCAAGGATACAAAATTTGATAAAACTCTCAACTTTCACTTTTTTTTTGCTCTTCCCAAGTAACCAAAAGTCACATAGATACTTAATCCTGTGCATTAGAAGTTCACATTTGGCTGAGTAAAAGGTACTCAAGAGAAATGAAAATAGGTGCTTGATTTGGACTTCTGACCGAACATAAAAAGTCTAAACAAGTTGCATAGAACATTTTTGTGCGTTCCAAGTACCTTAAAAAATCCAGAATTCAATTAGGCTTATCGTGCTTCGTTACGAACTTCTTACGAATTTGTTGGTTCAATGCAGAACTTCTTGAGAACTTTTTGATTCCAAACAGAACTTGTTACGAACTTTTTGGTTCCATGAAGAACTTCTATAGAACTTCAATTCAAACGTTAGCGTTAAGATTTTTCACAAGAGTGAATAACAGAATATCAGAACTTCGAATGTACGAGCAACGATTTTTTTTGTCTTTATTAGGGAGACTTTTAGCCTTTAGCTGGTTCGTCTCTACAAGGACAACTAATTAAACCCACAAATAAATCAACTATTTTAATCAAAATTGAAAAATGACATAAATCTAATATATTTTTCACAATGTTTAGCATTTTAAAGAATAAATTTTACTAACCGAAAAAACACATCTTTTCGTTTACAATTCGATTTTTCTTCTTGCACCTGCAGCAACGTAATTACCAGCTTGTATCGACGGTAGCCTCTTGCAACTAGCGGGAATTTATTCTTTAGTGGGATAAGCAGGGTTCGAAATTTCTATATGCCTTTTTTTATAGTTGAACAAGGTCCGAAACTTTTCATTATCGTGGTTGGGAGAACTGGAATGAGGAACTAAGCGCTCTCCATTTTTGAAACTAAAATAGAAAACAGATAGAAAGAAAATTATTCACAAAAAACAACTTAAAACATGAAAGTACTCACGTCCAATTTCAATTCCTCCTAGTTTGTTTTGGAAAAAGTTGAAACATTCTTTGGTGATCAAGTACGAATGTTTACATTTTTTATTATCGCCTGCTTTGAAAAATCGATAATTACAAGTTTATTTCATATTGATGTTTAAAAAACAGCTATCTAAGCATTGGCCATGGTACAGAGGTAGCGTGTTCAGTTTTCACCTCGCTGGTTCAGGTTCAAATCTCCAAGCATGCAAATTTTTAAAGTAAGTATGAAACTCATTTACAGTTAAAGCAACATCAGATTAATATAAAAAGGTATAAAAAACCATGGCAAGAAACGGAAATTTCTTTTTTCATTAATCTTTTATTTTCGAGGTCTCATGTGGAGGCTGAATAGCCTTCTACTCAGCTTCTATTATGGACTTTAGAAGTATCGATAAGAACTTAAATTTGAGGCTGAGTAGAATGCTACTCATTCGTTAAACAAAGCTGAGTAAGCTTTGAAGAGCCTGTTTTATGGAACTTTTGGTTACTTGGGTTGTTATCTTTCAAATATTTGAATTTTTTTTAGAAATTTCCATAAAATACTTCGAACTTTATTGATTCTAGACACTTCAAGGGTAAGTTTTTAAGATTCGGATCAGTGGTTGGCAAGTGATAGCTGTTAAAATTTTTAGGAACCGACTGTTTTTATCTTGGTCTTTTAAGTGTTGATTGGAAATCGGTTTCTGGAAGCAGGATTCAGGGAGAAAAAGTACATATACTACACAATGGGAAAATTTGGTCCCATAATCCCAAAAACATTCGGACCTGAAATAATACTTATCTTAACGGAAAATTTTCTCAAAAATTCAAATCTGCCGTCAAATTTCGCTGAAGCCATCTCAGTGAGGCGTTAAAGTATTTTCAATCTTACATAGTAAAACAATTCAGAATGTGACAAAATATCATCAACTTGAAAGTTTTCACTGTTGAATTATCATTTGACATTGAAATTCATTGGATTTGGTCATTTGTTTCTTGGTCATATCCAACTGTTTAAAAAAATTATGAAATCAAGGGTTAATCATTTTTTTTTTTATAAAATTGAGTATTTTGATTGATTTTTATTAAATGTTTTAAATTTTATTTCGAAATTTTATTAGGTACTTTGGATTTTGTTCCTGAACTGTCATTACCTGATGACTGATATCATTTGGAGCTCATCAGAAGTGGTGATTTATTTCTGGTCTCCTATTGGCTTGGATCAGTGATTCCTCATTACCATGACTTGTTACTAGCCAGGGTTATTGCTTCTACATGAATCATTGTTTTCTGTCGTCAAAAACTTCCAATTTACTTCAGTTTTTTTTGTGTCTTCATTCGTTTGCCGTCAGTGCGAACAATTTTCGATACCCCTTTCGAGTTCGGATTGTCGTACCAACATTGCTGATTATAAATTATTCACTGAGAAAACGACACTGGAAAACGATGTTGTTGACTGGATCCCTCGTTCGTGTTTGACAGTGGCTTTGGCTGGCAAGTAACGCTTCACGGATCATCGCTAACATTTCACTTTTCGGAATTTTAATTCGTTATTTGTTACGGTTCATAACGCTGGATAAAGGTTACAATGAGTATTTTGGCTTGTTCAACGATATTTAGTAATATTTTTATTTAAACCAAAATTTTAGGTGAAAATGAAAATTTGTGAAAAATTAATAATGTTTAATGTCCTAAATTATAGGCTGCAGTCATGAGTAAAAAAAAACTTAGAATCACTTTGAGCTAATGGTAGAAAGTTGCGGCTTTTTTTTCGTCTCAAGATCCTCTCGTTACGCTAGGCCATTTCAACAAAGAAAACAAAAGTTTAGTTTCGAATATCTCGAGGCACCTCCCACCCCAGTCGGAGTTTTCGATTTGCCGAACGAGATACTTAATTGAAAACAAACCGGGGCTGGCTCGGCCGAAAAGGAAAAGATATCAAAATTTCCCCGAAGATGATGGTCTGCCGAAAATCGCGCACTGACCCCACATACGCATCCATGTATGTATCTTTGTATATTTGCTATTTGGCAAAACGAGAGTCTGTCGAAAGTGAAGGTGGAGCTGTGCTGCAATGTTCATAACGAGCGCGCACATCACCTAATATTATGTACATCATTATCAAAGATAGATGAAAACGTATAAAAAACGGTTCGTTGATTACTGATTATAGCGGGTTTTATTATCTTTGATTATCTAAGTGGCAGAAAGGCTGCGAAGGCAGTAAGAGTATATTTTAAAATTTTGAAAAAAAGTCATTCATGGAAACGTGTTTCTATTTTCATAGTATTCAAATATGTTCCATATAAAGAGGGAAATTAGGTTTTTATGGCTCAATTTCACTAAAAAATCGTAATAACTGCTCTAGGCCGCCTAGCTAGAGTGTGAATGTTACGCAATTCCACAATATGTAAACAACAACATGCTGCCAATGCTTTTATGAAAAAATGAACGACGCACTTCAAGTATGGGAACACACTTTATGCTTGATGATGATAGCTTCGAAATTCACACGTCTGGGACTCATTTGAATAGAATAGTCTTATCAGTTCAGAATGGCGAAGGGTAGATAGTAAGTAAGTAGTAAATGGTGATTAGCTAAGCGGAGCAAGCCAACATATCCGAGAACAAGTGCGACGTTTTCAATTAAATTTTTAATGTAACCTTAATCCAGTGCCTTTTTGTTCCGATGTTTATCAAACGGATGATATGGCATGATTAAAAAATCTACGATATTTTTATCATTTAATTTCCTTTTTTATAGAATGTTTTTCGAAGAAAAGTAGGTTTTGATGTCTCTCTGAATATTCTTTACCCATACCTGTAAAATTGGCCGCTGAAGCGAATTGATGAACCCGTTAAAACAAATTTACACCCTTCTATGTTCAACACTCGCACTTTTCTCCTAAAATTCCAATAATACTTTATGACAAAAAATTTTTTTTTCGAGTTAACACCAGATTTTGACGTTCTAAGCAGTTTTTAGTGATTTGGCATCCAAAATCAAATTTCGTTTGTTTTCCATTTTCTTCTGTCTTTTTAAGTGATTTTTTGAGGGTAAAAAAAAACAATATTTGGAGCGCTTTGAGGGACTCCTATACCAATCCGTTTGAGCTGAAATTTTGGATTGGTTAGTTTATTGGGCCAGTATATTATATATGATTATATATGATCGGTTTTTGAAATTTGACATAGTCTTTTTGGAAGCCTCCCTAATAGACGTCCTTGAAAGACTGAGTAAACTTTTGAGATCCCTTTTTATGGTTGTTTTTGTTACTTGGAGTATATTCTGGCAAAGCTCTTGAAACCTTCATTTTCTCTTGAATTTAAAGGGTATAATTCAAAAATAAAATCAAACAAACGAAATGGGAATAAAATCATTTAAAAATTTCAGGAATTAGGTGCTATTTTACATTTTTTTTAATGTGGTTGAAGGAGAATTTCGACATTTCAATGCATCATTCAGTATGTATGTAGAGTGTTTTCTTCTCTATCGGTTACAAAATCACGACATTATAAGAGAAACATTTGTTTATATATGCACGACTCCTTTCTTTGACCTTCACACTAAAATTGGATACCAAGCATCAATTGACTGCCTCCCACAAAATTATTGCACAAAACACTTAACTCTTGATTGAACAACTTCTTTCACTGTCCTATGACCCGAAATTCAATAGTTGAAACCAATTTTCCGTCCCTCAAAACTCCTTTGTGTGATGTTTTCTATTCAAATCTGATTCAAAAAATAGTTAATATAGACGACCCCTTTTGCTACCTGTTGCTACCAATTGCTCATATCACATAACCCACATCTACAGATTTTCGTCTCAAGTCGAAGCATAATCTTGACAATATCGCGAAAACAGTTAACAACTAATATGGACGACCCGTTGTTTGTACCACCGTCCAAGATAAGACACCTTAAATAAATTACCTGTGCTGTAAAACTCCCATGGTCAAATTTGCATCTCAATCCAATCAACAGTGAACAGATAATATGAAACAGTTTATATGGACGACCCTTTGAACGACCCTGACCAAGGTTGTCGAAAAAAACCTATGTTTTCTGTAACTTTCTGTGATTTTAAATCAATGATAATTATTAATATTATCATTTTTTTTTATTGAAAACTAGGAATCCAAAAATAGTATGGACTTAAAAATAACAATTTTGAAAACACGAACAATACAAAAAATCTGTGAATTCTGTCAATATTTCGAAAATTATGTTTTTGGGACACAGATTGTGTGATAAAAATTTGCTCAAATTTTCTGTGAAATTCTAGATTTTTCTGTAATTTTGGCAACCTTGCTCCTGACCCTAATTTGATACCTAGATTCGACTGTTCGTCTCTCAGAAATACTCATGTGCGAATTTTCATCACAATCCAATCTATAATAACGTCAATATCGCTTATAGGATTCGAACCCAAAAATTTTCTTGCCGATACCGGGAATCGAACCCAGTACGTCTTAGTTACCAGACTTGCGCCAGTATATCCGCTATACCACAACAGCGTGTACCAAATTTCACGAAAATTATTCAAATATAATATTGATTAAGTTATCATCCCCTTCTTGAGAATGGAAGAGGTCTTTCACTGCAATGCAACTCTTAACCCTGAAACGGATGTTCCAGAAATTTTTACCCGTAAGAGTTCCTGGACCATCAGTTTGACACTTCTAACTAAAACCGCTGTATCTCTCTTGTTTCTCAACAAATTTGTACAAAATTGATAATTTTGGAAGCCTCATAATGTAACTCAAATATGTTTCTCGGATAATTTACAGCTATAACACTTCAGTTTTCCGATATTCAAAGTCTTTGAAAAAAAAAATCGGAAAAAACTTGCTTCGGACAACAATTTTTTTTAAGATCATGTTCACAAAAAATTAAAAAAGTGGTGTAAAAACTGTACTTTTCAAGCAATAAACCATCAGAATTGTTCAAGTCATATGAGATAAATTTAAAAAAAGGATTTGAAAGTTGAAGTATTTTTTCACATTTTTGCATCTTTTTTAATTTTTTTTTTTGTATTTCGAATTTTAAACGAATTTTCATGTTTTACATGTTTTTTCTTTTTCGTTCATCCGTCGGTATTGAAATTAGACATTATTAAGCAATTTTGTGACAACTTCGTTACAATTTTGTGCCAATTATGTGACAATTTTGTTGCTATTTTGTGACAATTTTTTATCATTTTGTGACAATTTTGTTAACATTTTGTGACAACTTTGTGAAACTTTTGTGACAGTTTTGTGAAACTTTTGAGACGGTTTTGTGACAATTCTGTGAGAAGGTTATTACAATTTTGTGACAAATTTGTAAGAATGTTGTGTCAATTTTTTGAAAATTTCTTTACCACTTTGGGGCAATTTTGGAAAAATTTTGTGAGAATTTTGTAACAATTCGGTGCAATTTTTATGAAAATTTTGTGACAATTATGTGAAACTTTTGCAACAATTTTGTGATAATATTGTGACAAGTTTTTACAAATTTTGTGACAGTTTTGAAGCTTTTGACAATTTAGAAGCTTTAGACAATTTTGACAATTTTGATAATTTTGACTATTTTGACATAAATAGTAATGAGTGTAGGCAACGTTTATTTGATCGTTTTTTCCGCCCAGTTTTACCCGCTTTCGTAACGAACCATCAGCTGCTAGCGGTAGTTTGTACTGTCTAACGAATATGTCGAGAGCGTTTTTAGTTTTTTATTTATTATATTTTTGTAAAGAATCGCAGCGCTTAAGTAATTACTTTACTAGAATCAGTATGAAATTGCCTTTCTGGTGAATATAACTTATATTATTTAAGTTTATTACGAAAACCTTGCGTTAATAGGTTCAAAATTCACTCCAAAGTTGAATTAGAGTGCAAGAAAAACTAAGAAATTGCAAGTTGACAAAAGGTTCGAAAAATAGAAGCTACCTTTGGAAATTCGTCACAAATTCTGTCTTTCGTATTTTGAAAATCTAAAGATGCGAAAATGTACATCAAATGTACATCAACATTACAAACCTCTTTTTAAAATTTTTCTACTGTGACTGAAACAATTTTGGCGGTTCATTGTTTTAGAAGCACGGTTTTACACCACTTTTTTACATTTTTTGAGGTCATGATCTTAAAAAATTTCAAGCTTTCATGGACACTAAGTGAACATTTTTTTTTAGCATTCCGTAACTGATTTACAGTATTTTTTCCGAAGCATGTTTTTCAGATTTTAGACTTTCAATAACGGAAAAATGAAGTATTGTAGCTGAATTTTGTCTGAGAAACATGTTTGAGTAGCATCAGGAAGTTTCCAAAATTATAAATTTTGTTTAAATCGGTAGAGAAACAAGAAAGATATGGTGATTTTTAGCGAGAAGTGTCAAGATGACGGCCAAGGTCTGATTAGGGAATTTAAATTAAAGATTCCATGAATTCATTGAGGGTCCCAGAAGATTTTTTTTTTTCATTTTCCGGCCATTTTAACGTTCCCGGTTATCGGAAAATTGGACGATCCTTTTCCCGGGAATTCCTGGGATCCCGGAAAAAATTAAAATGCAGATTTTAACACTCAATTGCATACGAAAACTTAAATATATGGTATTTTTTAATTTTTTGATAGATGTATTGCAAAACATTTTAAACTTTTTTTATGCCTCAAAAATTCAATTAGCAACTATAAAACCAAGAATCGAAAACTTTAACCGAAAAACTTAACTGATTCTTGCTGCAAAAATTCGGAATAGCTTAGCTTAGCTTAGCTTGATTGACTACTCACATCCACCTTAAATCATTGAATCCGAAATGCTTCTGCTTTGAGAAAAGAAAATCTCTGTTCTCTTTATGGTACCTCATTTTTTTATTGACCGTCTCGGAAACATATCTTGAATAAGATCATTATTATTTCTGCATTTCGAACACCATGATTGCTGGCGTGGCTCAGTAGAACGAATTCCACATCGCCAATGGTTGCTACTCCGTGATTGACCGAGGCCACCAATTTTGTTCAAAGGTCAAATGAATGGTGTCTGGGACTGACAGCACATTCACAATGCCCAAAACTGATGCTCTCTCTTTAATCATCAATAACGGCGCCGGCCACGTCCTAGTAGTCAATTGATAGTTTGGAAAGAGAGAAAGGGATGAAAGAAATAATTCGTGCTTTAGGACCGAGGTCACCTCTGCATCCTAGCAAAAAATTTGGTTCGGAGATTTGGGTGAAAGGATATGATTAGGAGACACTTTTGACTAGTGTTATAGAATATTTTAACCTATTTTTGACGCTCTTATCAATAGCCTTGATTTTGAAATAAACAAACTATTTGTTAAAATTTTAATGAACTAAACAGAAAAAAAATGTTTGGAATGATCAAAATAATACAGTGTTATTACTTGCAAAGCCATTTGCCATTGAGAAAGCTTTTATTTTATTTATTTGACTTAGGTATTTGTTTCACCTGGGTTTTGTTGTAAGTCAATTTCATTCAATATTTTAATTTAAACATCCTCACATAATCAAAAAAAATAATTCTGTGTATGTTTCAAGAATCTGAAAAACATTTTAATTTGTTTGTCACAAGTGAATCAATAGATGAAAGTCCCTTACAAGAAATCTTTCGTGTGGTTCTATTCAAGCTATACAATAATCACAATAATAAGCCTATAGATATAAGAAATCTTGCCAAAATATAAAATATTTCCCAATTTACTCATAACGAACACTGTCACTTTCAAGGCCAGCGAGATTGTTCGAGACTGAAGTTCGTAAAGCTCAGAACATTTCTTCAAAAATTGATTTTAAATGATTTTCATCATCACACCTTACGTAAATTCATCAAATAGATTTCAAAGATTCTCAAATGATTCATTATTTGAAACTTTCTTTCTATGTTTACTGAATAATATTATGTGCTTTTAAAATGTACTAATCTTTGCCCTACACAATCTTTTGATTTGACGGAATTTTTCAACATTACTTGAAACGCTAAAGACCTAATAAGTTTCACAGAAAACCCCGGAATGAAACAGTCCATCATGATTTATCTAGAAATATAACAACTTAGATAACATTTTTGTGTTTTTGTGCTTTAAATACTTTGAAAAACGAAATTTTTATAACGCGCAAATTATTCAAAAAAAAAAAATTCTTCAACCACTTCTATGAATACACACATAGGTACAAGTATTATCTGTGTGTCAATTAACTACTAATCCTGGAGCTGAAGATTAAAAAAGATATTTCTATTTTAAATATTTCAATACTTAGCTTCGTCCAATTGTTCAGAAAGATTTCGGATCCGTTAGACATCATTTGGGATTGACATCCGCTATCGATCCAGCTTGCTTTCACTCCTTCGTTTATTTTTTCGATTGGTTCGAACCTATTCCTCATAAACGCGGTTTTTTGCCTTCAAAATCGTAACGACCCTTTCTGCGTGTTCAGGATCGCCCCTGATGGCAGAATCGATAGCATCAGATTTTCTTTGATGAATTAATAACGCACTCATTCTTAAAAACATTACAAACTTAAGTGGACTGTATTTTACTTCGATAGCTTAAACTACTAACAATTATAGACCGACAAACACAAACTATGGTCCCTTTTGGACCTCTGACTATGGCCATGCTGGCCTCTGACTTAGGCCCCATGGGCCGCGAACTTGATACCGTGGTCCGTCTCCGATGGTGGTTGGTTTGGAAAAGAGACCGAGTCAAGGATCGACGGTGGCTCGATCCTTCGGAAAAACCTCTTCGTGTCCGAGGAAAACCGATGATTTTGGCGCGCATTACCGCCGTTAATGCGCGCAGCATCGCCATGTTGCTACTGGGCCTTTTCTGGTGTTAGGGTGGTTCAACGGAGCTCGTTCGTTCCAGAACATGCCGCCCGCCTTGAAAGGCGACGGGACGTACGCATTTCGAAACCTTTCTTGCTGTGTTGTGCTGTGTATTGCGCTGAACCACACCGATGACCTGCGCTCGTTGAATGGTGGCCGCCCGCCGTTGATCCACATCGACCTCGGAGTTTGGATACCGACCCTTGCCACTTTTGCAACCTGTCTGGTTGTCCGCCTTCGTCCAGTAGTAGCCTGATGTCGAATCCTGAATGCTTGGGAAAGGAAGTATCACTCTTCTAATCTACACTTTAATTTAGGAATACTTGACCTTGATTTCCGAGCGCTGATCTGCTTGCCAAGATCAGCGCGATGATGCCGACTCATGCTCTGACTTTCTCCGCAATGTTATTCTGGCATTAAAATTCTGAGCTCTCCAAGCTCTCTGACTTTCGTTAACTAACATGAGCCGAACATTCTAGTTCCCAAGCTCTTCCGACACATAGCAGACCAAAATACAAACACATAAAATACTGACTCAAACATACATTTCATTACTGACTCAATTCTGACAATTTTCCGACTTTGCTCTCAATGTTTGTCCGATTACCAATTCTGAATTATTTCCCAACAATATTTTCAGACTGTTTTTCTGACCAGATTTCTGAATGATTTTCCGAATGTTTTTCTGAACGTGTTTCTGAATGGGTTTCCGACTTGCTTTCTGAAAAAGTTTCACAGACAAAAATCCGACTCCGAAAAATCTGACACATTCCCAACTTGGGAATCCCAAGTGACTTCTCACCAATATAGTCAAACCGTTTCATCACTGACTCATACTCCGATAGCTTCATTCCGATTGATGTGTGTGAGTGTGTGTGTAAGGGTATGTGTGTTGCAGAGTTGCGTTAGAGAGTCCTGGTACTTTATCCAGGATGATGCTTGATGAAAAAACCGCCAAATGCTAGTCCTGATCCCGTCGATCAGACTATCCGAAAACCGAAATCCAACGCAACTCTGAAGTGTACCGAACCGAATATAACCAAATATTTGAATCTCAAAGATTCCCGAAAACTCCTGATGGCGGAGTGACTGTGCAAAAAACTTCCGGAAGTAATTTGTGTGTTCGGAGGGGCGCTGGAAAGCCCTGGTATTGCCATGCCCGATTGCAGCAGAAATGACACAGCAAAAAAATAAAACCGTCACATAAATGTCCTGATCCCGCGATCAGGTTAACCGAAAAACGAATTCCAACGCCTACTCCGAACATTCCCGAATGTGAATAATACCGAACCGAATTGCTGACCGAATGATTTCGGCCTGAATAACAACCGAATGGAACCTCGCTTGGTTCCCCTTATGATTTTGTATAGTGTATTGCAAAGTGTACTGAAGTTAATTCGAATGATTTGCTGACCGAATTTCCGAAATGGCTGAATGAGTCTCCGAATGAATTTCAAAACGATTTGAACCCAACTGTTTTCTAAAAAATCTGAAAGGTTTGCCGACTAATACCCAATATGAATCCAACTAATTTCCAACATATTTTTGGATCTGAATGATTGTGTGACTGAAACCGATTTGAATCTCATTGATACCCGAAAAAAACTCTGAAGGATTTACTGACATATTCGAGGCGAACCTGATTCAGGCCCCTCTATACTGAATGGTGTGCTGACATAGTATAAACAATTTACTGAATGGTTTACTGACCGTTTTTGAATGACTGATACTTTTTGCTCCGACACAAAGGCTGACAACGAAAACAACAAAAAACGATAGAATTTTAATTTTATTCCAGCGTAGAATCCAACTTCAACCAATCTAATATGAGTGGTTCCGAACTTTGATAAACTGATGCTCTTGAAATGCATTTTGGTTCACGGTTGGCAATGAAAACATAAATTCATGAAGGGTTCTTGCTCAATTAGAACTAAGATAAATTCCCCAGAAGTCTTGTCTTGTGAATTTGACAACACGACTTAGTTGGCGACGATTGACTATTTCAACCATAAAAGTTGATCGATTGAAACACCACTCATGTATGTCGAATTTGATACCGCTTACGTGACTCTGACTGATGTGACTATTTTTTATGGATATTTTTCGCTCGATAGCAGGTGATACAAAAGACGGGATATTACGGCAAACTCAAAATTCAGAATGAACTTACATTTGGCTGCCTTTGAACTGGTTGTGATGTTAGTTTTTCCATCGGTTGGACGTTATTCCAATTTTTCATCAGATGGTTCACCTAACTCCCGCTTGTTTACGTTGTGTGTGTACAGTAACCTTCCGTATACAAAAACATAACGAAATCACTGCGATCAGACTCCTGAAGGGCACTGTTTTGCATGCTTCTGTTTTGCATGCGAGAAGTGGTGGGCAATTCACGTATGAATATTCCGTTTGCTAGCTGGTAGCATTTCAGGAAGCAAAAATAGGCACACTTAGTAACTTTTATGAAAATACGCGAAATAAGGACAAGTGTCGAAGATCACATGTACGACAATTCTAAAATTTCAAATTCCTTTTGGCTACCGTTCTTCATTTCTTTGACATTTCTACTCGTTCCGCTTTCCGAAGAGTTCCCTCTTTTGTGCGATATATGCTGTTTGAAATGTGGTGAATTGCGCAAAGACTGTGTATTCCAAAGACTAGCCTGACTTTTTCGTTCTATCTGGCTGATAGAAACAAGCGATTTCACATTGATTGTAGCATGAACATTACATTGTTAACATCCATATACTCAATTTTTATTTTGTCACGTGGAATGAACTATATTGCGAACACGAAAATACTTTTAATGGGCAAACAAAAAACAACATAAATTGCGATTGAACAGAACTTGGTGTGGTGAATTTGTGATTTGACATACATATATGTATCCGTCTTATTCTTTGGTTTAATTCATAACATTTGAAGAACCAATAGTGATTGGAAGCCGAGAAACTTAAGACACGACTGTTCGAGCGAAATGCATGTGATTGATAACTCTACAACAAAGGTACTGACTGATTGTCCTCGATGACGACACACATGACAACACGTAAGTGGATTTTTTCTGTTACCATTTCTCATCGAACGATGATAGATTTTTGGCACAACGACGATTGATCAACATTAGTTGAAATATTGAACTTTCAGTAGATTTCCACACATTATTTGATTTCTCGAACAAAGAGGGTTGAATAGGTTGAACAAAGCTCGACTACACAATTTCAAACACAACTCACATTCACTAACTCTCATACATACCATTCGTACCGTACCATACTGATGCTAATCGATTTGGTTTTTATGATCCGGTTCGAAGGACCATGTTCAGGATCGCCCCTGATGGCAGAATCGATAGCATCAGATTTTCTTTGATGAATTAATAACGCACTCATTCTTAAAAACATTACAAACTTAAGTGGACTGTATTTTACTTCGATAGCTTAAACTACTAACAATTATAGACCGACAAACACAAACTATGGTCCCTTTTGGACCTCTGACTATGGCCATGCTGGCCTCTGACTTAGGCCCCATGGGCCGCGAACTTGATACCGTGGTCCGTCTCCGATGGTGGTTGGTTTGGAAAAGAGACCGAGTCAAGGATCGACGGTGGCTCGATCCTTCGGAAAAACCTCTTCGTGTCCGAGGAAAACCGATGATTTTGGCGCGCATTACCGCCGTTAATGCGCGCAGCATCGCCATGTTGCTACTGGGCCTTTTCTGGTGTTAGGGTGGTTCAACGGAGCTCGTTCGTTCCAGAACACTGCGCAATGAGGACCTGGGAAACACTTCTCCGGAAAGCAATCCCAGAACTCAAGGATCAGGTTTTTGCGGTCAAATCGGCTTAATTCCATTCCAATTCAGGAACCTCATCCATCCGGAAGTTTTGGGTCTGTCTAAATGAATTCTTTTCTGGTTAGAATGACAAATTTACATTTTCTCTTTTTTAGATTTTGCTGCTGAAAAAACTCTTGCTGCAAAAATTCGGAATAATTGAGAAAGATTTTGCAGAGATTTTAGCTAGACTTCAGGTTACTCAGGTTACTCATCAATTCATTTGAATCTCGTAAATTGTCAAATACCTAGCTATCGTTTTGTTTAAAAATATG
The DNA here is from genome assembly GCF_029784155.1 of Uranotaenia lowii. Classification (NCBI taxonomy): domain Eukaryota; kingdom Metazoa; phylum Arthropoda; class Insecta; order Diptera; family Culicidae; genus Uranotaenia; species Uranotaenia lowii. The sequence goes on from NC_073692.1 coordinate 26,148,793, forward strand.
TTATATCTTTGCCGATGATTTCGCTACTGTCAACAGTTTGCGAAACGGAAGTTCTAAATTATGAATGTTTCAAAATACAAGAACAACAACTTCTTTTCATAGCGTTTCTTTATTGAAATTTTTGGTTTTGAGGATTCTTTGTCGGTTTTCAATTTTACACTAAGTTTTCGAATGAAAAAAAAAAACATTTTTTTTATCAAATTCAATCTATTAATCAGTTTTTATTAAGAAAAAAGTGTCTAAGCTATATATCAAGGTAGAACTAACATTTTTCTTCGTCAATCTGATTCATTTTTCCATTTCGATCGTGTAAATGTTTAAGTAATTTGGCACTTTTTATTGGCTTCGGGAATTCCTGGGATATGTTAGCGTTTCCCGAGATTCGGGAATTCCCGATTTTTTTCTTATTCCTGAGAATTCCCGTTCGGGAAATCCCGGATAGAACTTTTCCAATAGTTTTATATTGACCCTCAAGAGCAAATGGTTAATATCAACACTTTTTTTTTGTTCCAAATTAAAAAAATCGCTTCTTAATTGTACCAATGTCTGATATTTACTGAGGTTGGATAGCTTCCGAAGCCAATGAAAATCACTGAAAAATTTCTGTAGTTGTATTTTACATTGATTTTGTAAAGCAATCCCCAATTTGAGAGTGGGAGCGTTTTTTTAAAGTCATAAATCATTGTTAAAACTCTCATGCGTAATAAATTTGATAAAATCACTTTATAATTCTTCAAATTCATTAAAATCAATTATCATATCAAACATGCATATGTAGGTACCACATTTCATAAATCACATGAATGCAAATTGTAATTGTTCTGTCGTTTTTCTGTCAATTTAGTATGGGAACCTTCCCAAGCAACAGGTACAAAAACGCTTACTCAGTCCCATCATTGATATGAAGTACCCCAAGCAACCAAAAGTTCGGATAACATTCCTCTATCAGGTTTGATCAGCTTAATCGAGTATGCTAATACAACTTCTCTTCAGCTCAGTTTTTAAGTAGTTAAACGATCTTTAAAGTTGACAAAAAGTACGAATAAATTGCTAAAAAACTTCTAACCAGCTTCAAAAAGCACTTTTAATAGCAGCACAAAAATGCCTTTTTTTCTCAAGTCGGTTAATTTGATTCATATTAATCAACCATATTTTGTTACTAAAACTCACATTTACATAACATGTTCTCACCAAGCCTCGAATCCGAGCTCACCGATTGAAAGTCGAGCTCCATACTTGCTGCTCTATATGAACATCATGAGTAGGCAACGATTTTACTTGATGTGATGATTTTCTTTAAAACGACGTTCAGGTTGTTAATTTCTATTTATTAATTTCCACTTTCAAGTTGTTAAAAACTTCTTCCGGAACTCATTGTGTACTTCACATTGTCGGTTGCCAAGTAGATTTAAGCCATTTAATCTACTTCAAAGTTCCTGTATGGCGAAGTATCTTTTGAACGCCCGTTGGAGCGAATTAAAAACTTTCAAGTTTACAAAATAGTACAACAAAGATTTTTTACGAACTATTGAGCTGTAAAAAAAGACTAAAAACCCTATGATACTTGAAAAAATGAGAAGTACCTAACAAGTAGATTGTTTTTCGTCATACCAACTTTAAAGTTCCCAATAAGTAGAAACAGAAACCAAAACAGTACTTTAAACCTTTTTTTGAGTTTTGGCAGAACTTCACACTTAAAAAAATCCGTGTATTTTTACATGCAAGAGCATGGGTAGAAGGGAATCGGGTAATTACGTGTAATGATACAGCTAATTATATGCAATGAAACAGCTTATCGCATGTAATACTACTAGGTACAAAGTAAGAAAACATTCGCGTAACTTTACATGTCGAAGCATGGGTAGAAAATAATCGCGTATTTACTTGTAATGACATTGGACAAAACATGTAATTATACTTGAAATGTATGAAAATCTTTTATGCGTTTCTCAGAAGCACATGTCGTGATTGTTTATATGTAATTTACAATTTCAGCCTTAAATCACATGCAAATCAAACTGAAGTCATTTTTGGAACATTCAACCGAGAAAGATGAGTGCAAAAACAACCGTGGAACCATGAACAATATGATTCTGGAAAACATTCAACTGAGCAGGGGACTTTCAATAAAAATAGTTCAGACGCAGCATTCGAGACATCATACAGCAATGTATTAAAGGATTCATCGTCGAATAAAAAACTCCTTTTAAACGTAAAAATCCAATTTATTTCACGTGCTTTGTTTATTTTCTTTTTTAACAATATTTCATTGATTAACATGCATTTAAATTAAACCTTTAATTTCTATATATAGTACATTCAGATTCTCAATAGTCTATTTCTTCTTTTCGTTGACGACGTTCTTTTTTCGTGATTATTTATGGTCAGTAGGACGTGCAAAGTGAACGGTAAAATAAGTGGGTGAATTATCAAAATAAAAGGTTTTCATCAAGAATACATTCTCAATTGAAATAAAACTTGAAAGAAAAAAAGTATGAACATCCACAAAAAAATCAATATCAAAATACTCACGAGAAGGGACTCTGTACGAGTAGTTCTGCTGTCCCCAACTGAGCCAGTAGACCTTCCGTATGTCCGCGCGTCTTCGGAAATCATATTCCAGATGGTAGATAGATTCGGAATGGATAGCCTACTGAAAAAATCGAAGTATTAGTTGTTTATACACGAGATTAGTTGTATTGTAATACACTTACCCCTGTTTAAATTGTTGTCAGCTATGGTTTGCGGATCAGCATAAGGACCGAACGGAGACGGCTCCCGATGACTGTGGAAATTTAAGTCCTGGGTGTATCTTTCGAGCACACTCAATCCGCAGCCAGTGATCTTTGGAATTAACCACCAACCCTCTGATTTCACCACCGCAGTTAAGCATACCACTGGCACTTGTGATGAAATTCATTCTCGAACTGGCCACCGAGAAGACCGAGAAGTACACAAGAATCCAGCCGTGAATGAGTTTTTCTGAAAATTAAAGAACTATTAAAATAAATTCAATTAAACGTTTTAAAACTCACCCGAAATTACTTCTTTCCAATCTTATTTGGCCGATTTTTTCTTTTTTCTCTGCATTTTAAACCAGGTAGGTTTATTCCGTTTAGTCATCTTAAATCTATATAACAGGGATACCAAGTGCCACAAGTTGTCAAATTTCAAGGAGAGTTGAAAAATTACATAAATCTTTCAGAGTTTCCGAGCTGAATAGAATTATAATTTTCAATATTAAATAAAAATAATAATGTTTCCATTTTCTAATTTATCTCTAGCTCAAATTCAAGATTGTTGGAATTTTTAATTTTCATTTTCATCAGTTTAATCGTTTTAGAGCTCAAATTTTCGAAAAGAAATAGTAATGGAACATCTCGCAAAACCAAAACTCAACAACATAAACCCTTAAAAAAAATTCTACAAATTATACGCTTGTCGACTTCTGAGGCTTAAGTTATTATTGGTTTAAACCGTTATTCTATTCTATAAACTAATAATTTACATTCTTACTTCTGATAATATCTACTTCGTAATTTTGTTTTGGTTAGGAGTTTCGATCCTTCGCACAAAAATTTAGAGCTAACGCTTTTTAAAATATATAGATTGTAAAAGTGGAGTCTGGAGTCTGGCATCTTTGAATATTAAGCCAAAATTGGTAAACTCAAGTTGGCAAAGGACTGAAGCAACTGTCAAATCACATACAAACGGACCGTACCGACTTTTTGGAACCACAACGTCAGTTCTCCTTTGATTTCAATGGCATTTTGGTACCAAAACGTCAGTGCGGTACTGAAATGTCAGTTCGGAAATTTCCTTCTCTTTCAGCCCCTTGCAAGTTGGAACATATTGGTCTTAGCCTTCCCATTGCGGACAAGCAAAAAAAAAAGACAAACTGACAATTACCTTCGCTTTTATCAATCTCTTCGTTCGCTTCGTTCTTAATGCATGCTCGCAAGAAGTTGAGAAACATGGGTTAGGAAGATTAGTCGAAAGTGCCTGAAGAGGCCAACAAAAAGCTTACTAATAAATCTATCTATTGATATGGTATTAATAGTTAAGAATTTAAAAAAAGGAGAAATGAAGAATGGACACAATAGGATTGGAAAAAGAATGCGAACATGCGATTTTTACTAGTGATTATCGATATGTGAAAATTCTTGTGTTGACCTAAATGAGGTAACAATTTCGACCTTAGGAGGAATACCAATTCATTCTGTTTTTGCGTTTACGTTTTTCCTTTCTTCCTTAAATACAAAAATTGCGAAGGAGTAAGCAAGTTGATATTTTAATACTTTTTTTTTAAATCGTGTGTTAAATGTGAGATATTAATAGTTTTCTTTCGAAACTACAAATATGTTTGTAAAACTTCAATGAAGTAGATCATAAAATGCTGCAGGTTGAAATTGTCAAACCAATTTTGAGTAGGTATTTATATTTTTTTTTCATTTTTTCATTAAGTTCTAATACAGAATACACATGAAAGCATCTAAGCATCTACTTTTTGCAGGATTGTTATTCTGTAATGAAACTTATTAATATCAAAAATCAATCACACTCATCATTTCACCCTGTAACAGCGGACTTAACACTCATATGTTTTTGTGGGCTTATTTTTACATCTTCGAAGACTAAGTTTTATTTCATTCAAAACATAGATTTTAATTTTAGCTTTCTGGTATTTAAAATGCTTTGAACTAGTGGTGTATGTTAGTGTGTTTGCTGTTTTAATACAAAACGATGTAAAGTTTGATCTTCTCTTAATAAGGTCTAAAACGCTATTAAAGTCTTTCAAAGACACTCGTTTAATTAAGTAAATTTTTGACGTCTAGCTCGTTCCAATTAAGAAAGTATTTGGTGGGTCGTAATCACTTCGATAACTACTGATTTAAAGTAAAATAATTAATATTTACCAAAAATTTGTCAGGAGGTTGCAAATTCCACGTTGGACAACAAATTGATATTTAAAAAACTTTTCAATTCACTTTGCATGAAACTGGGGATTATGGTAGACTACAACACTCTATATTTTCCTTGATCATGGCAATAATAGGATTTGTTTTTGTTTCCACAAAACCCTGGAGACAAAAATTCAATTTTGACTAAGAAGTACCTTACTCTTCTTTACTGCTAATTGAACAAAATGGTGCTACACTTCGCTGTTCTTGTTTCACATTAAAAAAAACTTCTGTGCACTTTTTATTAATATTTCTCGGAGACTTCACTACAAAATGTTGCTGAAAATTATAAGACTGCACTTTCAGCCAAATGAATCTTATATTGTGTATATTTACAGAAACGTCTTTCTTCCACCTTCTTCTTCGATATGAAGTTAAACGAGCTGTCGTTTTTTTGTAAATAGAAGGTTCCGGATGAGTTTTCAAATTTGAAATCGATTTCAAAAATCTCTTTCACAATAGATTCCAGTTTTCGCAACTCAACCAAACAACTCCAAATAAAGCAAGAATTGCACTTTCGAACATCCTTTGAAGTATTTATTCACAGAGAAAAACTGCAACGATAACAAATGGCTGATTTTGTCAAATCAAGGCTTTAATGGTTTGACATGTAATTTTTTTATGTAATGTAAATCAGCTTACATGTAATGGAATATCAAAAAGCTCTTAGTGGAATGTAATCATACTTTCCTAAGCATGTGTCCAGTGTGGATCAAGAAAATTTACATGATTTTGCTAGAAATGCTTGTAAGATGCACACAAAATGTAAACTCACGTGTAAAGTACTATTACTTTCAAGAGACTGTGTAGATTTACAATACACAACAAAACAAATATGAATGGAGGTTTACATGAAACATGCTTGAAAATTACATGAAAACACCCGATTCCTTTCTACCCACGTTCTTACATGTGAGGTTACATGGATATTCGATACTGGAAACGTGTGTTCGTGTTTTTTACATGTCTTTGCGAGAGATTTTTATTTTCGAGTTGAAAAATGCAAAATTCCGTGCAACGTAACATTACATTTTTTTTTCTGTGTTGATAAAGAATGAAGTTCCATGGACCTCGAAAAAGCATTTTAAACAGCAAAAAAGTTCTACGGAGCTATTGTGCAGCTCTAAATATGTGAACTTATGCGTTCGTTCCTTATTCGATATTCGAACTTTTGGTTGCTTGGGACGTTCTATACAGCTCAAAATTTAAGTTCTTATCGATACTTTCAAGTTCCAAAACCAGTCTTTATGATCTTCTATTCAGCTTCCAGCGGCCTTTTGAATCAGCTTCCAAAAAATCGTAAAATGAGCAAAAAATCTTTCTCCACCTCAACTACACCCTTGGCATCAGTTCATTTCACCTTCTCTTGATAATTTTACAATGTTCTCGACAAATTTCTCAATTGCTTCTTTCCTACATTTCCTACATATATCGCATCAGAATGGTCACTCAATTACCAAATTACTTTATTATTGAAAAAAAAAACTTGCCCGCCTTGGGAATCAAATCCCGACCTTCGTGGTGATAATCGAACATGCTACCACTAGACCACGAATAGATGTTGTTCTAAATGAAACTAAAACTCGAAGTGGTGGTTTGATTTGAAGTCACTTTTGCAACTTTCAAGTTCATTAATGGGTACATATAGTTCACTCATGAGAATTGGGCAAAACAAGTCACATACATCGTACATATTGATCACTTTTGCAGCTTTCAAGCTCATTAATAAGTACATAAAGTTCACTAAGGGGAATTGGGCAGTTGATTCTCTTTGTCAGCCAATAGTCAATGCCTTTATTCAAGTGATTATGTGACTTTTGGTTGGTTTTTTATGGGAGACTTCCTTTTCTGAAGTAGTTTCAATTTGTACCAACCATTTTGGACAAACAAATATTTAAGATTATTATTTGTGGCACTCTTCCGCTCTTTAGTAATGTTTCGCAAAATTCGATAAAATTGAAAACTTTTTCATAGTTGTTCTTTCGCAAATTTGTTATAAGATCATATAGATTCCATGAAACTTGAAATTTCAAAATCCCGATGTTCAGAAAAGAATATACTACTGCAAAAAAAATCAGACCAAGTAAACACTAACCCATGAAGCACTTAAACTGCTGTGCTATGCTATGTATGATAGCAGCTTGCATTGGAAAAATCAAACAAACAGAGGATAAGGAGAAAAAAAAACCCGTCCAGATCAAAAGAAAACCCAAACCTGTCCTACTAACTGTGTGCGATAATGAGGAGAGACGACGAAGAAAAGAAGACGACAACGCTGCTGCATATCTTCGGTCGGGACCTGCCCTGTGTGTCACCCGAATCGACCGAGACCGGAGAACGGAGGACCCAACGAACGACAGCTGTTGTGAAACCCGCTCGCTTTTCCGAAGAACCAGAAAGTTGTTGTGTGCTGTGTGTGGAGCATCGATTGGCTCTTGTTGTTGGCCGTATGCTGGTGACGTCTTCTATATAACTAGAACCTCTGCATAAATTTAACCCAGTGCAGCAAAGCAGCAGAAAGTAATGCTTCTTCTCGTCTCTCTCTACACACAGGGACGGCGGATGGATGTTGGCCTGAATCTGCTGCTTGCTCGTTGTGTTTGATTCCGTTCGTTCCTTTTCCCAGTCATTTCATTATTATTTTCATTCTACCCATCGTCGTCGTCGTTGTCGTTGTCGTTTCGTTATTCAGCACAGGAACGATGGGTGTGTACGTGAGCTGGTTGGGCCTGCTGGCTGTGATGGATGATGGGGCCTCCCAACCCAAGTGCCAGCAGCCAGCCCAACTCCATCGTCGTCAGTCGGACGGAATAGTTGGGTTACGTTGTTCCACAACCGGATCGCGGTATTAGTGCCAGGCTGTCGGATGCGATGATGGTACTGTGCGCTCTGTTCCGTTGTGTTGCTAGTGCCAGGCCAGGTCTGAATGCGGCTTTATGTTTCCGTGTCCACAATCGGAAAATCGATAGGGTTGCACTTATCGAGTTGGAAAACTACAGTGGAAATTATTTAAAAAGTTTGGTTTTATACCTTTTGTGTTAGTAATTTCATTTCCTTTTTTCATTTTTTTGAGACAAAATCGAATTTTTAATCAATTCAAGTAACACAAAACGAATTCATATGACATTTGAGGCAATTGAGTCAAAAGGTATAAGTGCAAAAATTAACAATTTGGATTTAAAAATGCCAAGCCATTCTTCTTATCTCAATCTTCATCTGGTGTAAATTTTTGAAATTTTATCTTTATGACCGAACGAAATCTACAACTTTGCAAAAAATATATGGAAAATGACCAAAACATAAACTTTGGAGTGCGTTTTCTCGACCGGTGCGCGTACCCCCTTGGCTCTAAGGGCTCTTTTATTAAATCCGTTCGAAAGAATTTGGGTGTTGGCTTGTTTTAAAAAGTACTTCTCCAGCTATAGATTTTGTTGGCTCCATATTTATTTTTTCTTTCTTCGCCAAGACTTTTCTAGGCATATATTGCTTGCCTGTGTACATCGAAAATCAAATTGCACATTCTCCTTTTCTTAAGTTTTTTTTTGCTCATTACCCCCTACTGCACATGGACCAGATGTGTCATTTTTTCCCTTTTTTAGCTTAATTCAATACTCTGAATTTCGCACTGTTAAAAATTTTCTTGTAAGAATTTTTACAAGCATACGTTTATAAAAAAAGCTGATCCAGATGGACTTGAAGTCCTCCACTTCAAATTTACGTGAAATTCATGCGGCAGTTATTTAATTTTAGTTAGTCGCTACAAAACACACATAGAATCGATAGGATGCAACGAAATCTGAGTTTACATAAAAAATCCTTGTAACGGATAGTCTTAGCTCTGTTGAGGCTATTCGTTCAATAAGGCCCGGGAAGCACTCACCGTACTTTCTTGAGAAGATACGGGTAACGTTGAGTGCTTTATCTAGACGCTGTTCTGAAATCACATTTGTTTGGGTCCCCTCACATTGCTCGATACCGGGCAATGAGAGGGCAGACTCTCTTGCAAAGGTGGGTGCGGTTCAAGGCGACACTTATCAGCGTCAAATCGCGTACAACGAATTCTACTTTTTGGTCCGGAGATTGTCAACTGGCAGCGCAAATGGAACGAAGATGAGTTGGGTCGGTGCCTCCAACTCGATTATCCCAAAGGTAAGCCTTAAACCCTGGTTCAATAGATTGGACCCAAGTCGGGATTTTTTTCAAACATTCTCCCGTCTCATGTCCAATCATTGTTCCTTAGACGCGTTACTCTTTCGTGTAAATCTCGCTTGTAGCAGTTTGTATGGTTTTGGCCAGGGTTACCATGATGTCGAGCATCTCTTTTGGTCTTGTGAGGACCACCTTATCGCTAGAGCGAACTTAACCCTTCGTTTCATAAAGGCAACAATTAATATATGGAAAAAGTGCTCATCATTTCCAACTGTAAAAAATGGTTTTCAAGGAAAAATAAAAAATCATGAAATGAAGGGTTAATAGACTCCCTTCGAGCCCGAGAGTAATCACCTAACGTTCCAGTGAGGGATGTGTTGGTTGCGGTTGACCTAGATTACAAGCTCGAATTATACCTTTACTTTAAATCTATAGATCTTCATGTATCAATTCGTCTTCCCTTTTTCTTTATTCTTTTTTCTTCAACTATACAAGTTAATGAATTGTAAATACAAAAACAAGGGTTTGGCTCTTTAAAAAAAATCCCGTGTATTTGTTGCCCAGTTTTCATTTGTCATGATCGATTACTGACTTCATTTGGTTTTACCAACGCTCAATAAGCTATGCAGTTTACCACTTCAAAGTTTGCCCTTTTTATAGCTGCTTCTCTCTTGATCTAACTAAAACGTAAAAAAACTTAAAAGATGGAATTTTCTATTTCGAATATTTTACTGCGATGTCTAGTATGATGATTCCGTTACATTCGATCATCTACATAAGCAGATTGGTATAAACTAGAGATGTACCGAATATTCGGCGCTAAATGCTGCCCAAAAATCATTAAGTCGTATATTCGGTTTACCGAATAGTTGAGTTAAGTATTCGGCCGAATAGGCCAAATATTTATTTTAAAAATTTATACAATAATAGACTTGTCAAATGATTATGGATAATTTATAAAATATCCAAAAGTAATGTTAAAAAAGCTACACAGTCAGCAGAAACTTATGGGAACACTTTAGGTGTAATCGTGTATCTTTCACTGTGGATCGTTCAGGAGAGTGCTGACAATTATCGCTTTTAAAGCTTAGTTCATTTAGAAATGGGACAGTTAGGAATACGTGTATCTAAAAAACCATTCGTTTGATCAACATACTTTCTATACAGGAAATGAAGTTTACCTTATGAAAATAAATAAAAAAAATTATTTATTGTCTTTTGTAAGAAAAAAAATCTAGTTTATTCTTGGTATCTCCCATCGGCCGGCGCACACTTTTTTCAGTCATGATATTGATCAGTTTTTCCAACTTATACTTCGTCTTATCTGTATTTTAGGTAGCTGCATCCTCTTCCATCAATTTCTGCTACTTTTCGGTCCAATACTTCTCTTTATAAAAAACTGAGGGCAATTCAGTTGATACAGCTATTTCGAAATTAACAAAACTTTATTATTTTAAAGCCTCCTAAAAACGTTTTTAATGGAATGCCTGCTGGCAAGGGCTTTTAAAAACAGAAAAAAACCAAAGTTTTCTTTTTGAAAATTGTTGTTTTTTTTTCCACACGAGCAGAATCTTGGCAAATCATTATATTTTTTACAAAACAACCAGCGAATACAAACTTCAATATGCTGGGGACCTTGCCACGAGCAGACATGCTATGGGATTCAAACGCTTGAATTTGTTTGAAATAGGGTTTTCCATAAGTTTTGTCGTCCACCAGAAATCATCTGTCTCATTACCTCGGTACCGGCTATACAGCTTACGAGCTCTGGAACTAGCAAAAAATTGTTTTTTGAGGTTAGTTTTGGATGACTTATAACTAGGCAACTTTTTCAGCTTTTCGGAGAATTATTTTTTTTGCCTGCGATCTACACTTAGTTTTTCGCTTATTCAAAACTCAAAATGCTGGTATGAAACTTGACTTTTCCAATGACTCTTATTCGTAGTTGCCGATCATGTGCTTCACTTCAATTTTTGATTTGAACTTTGTGGACATTTTTGACAGTGTTTGCATACTTTTCCACCACTCACACACAGCAATTCTTCGAATAATCAACGGTTTTGTCAGCTGTCAATTTGACGGATTTTGAAGGAAACTGTGCAAAATGATTTTTTCTTTTTTCTCTTACATCGTAAATTTCTAAAAAACGCGTTAATTTTAAATTTAAATAATAGGTCTGATATTACTTTTTACAGGCAGCGAAATGCTGTAAAAGTTTTGAATGTCCGATAACTAGTAAATGTGTTATTAGAAAAAGAAAGTGTCTCATTTAAAAAATAACTATAATCGGACATCTTTTCTTTGTGTCATTCATAAGTCATCTTCACTATCGCTATCGATGTTATCATGCTGTAAACAATATTCTCAATTTATGCGATATCAATTAATAACCATCCCAAAAGGAGAAGCTTTGAATCTGCCTTTTTTACATCCAACCAAATGTAATCTGATTTTTTAATGTGATCTTGTAGGTGTGCGTGTGAAGGATTTTCCAATTTCCATAATTCAAAACAAGTTTGTTTAGCAAACTGAACTGTTACTGGTTCTAGCTGACTCTTATTCATTTGTACCCAAGCAACCGAAAGTCTGATATCTCCTCAAACGCGTACCTCCAAAGTTCGAATTTCGCTGAACAAAGGTCCCAAAGGGAATTGGTGTCGAATTTTTTCCAATGCGAGCATGATAGTTACAAAAAGTTCCTCAAATAGCCTGCCACGGACTTGAAGTTCAAAGAAGTTCCTCAAATAGCCTTTTTTGTGACATATCAATCGCATTCATTCAGCATAAAAGTTACAAATCGGGTCTCAAATAGCCTTCCATAGACTTGATGTTCCAAAAAGTTCCTCAAATAGCCTTTTTTGTGACATGTCAATCGCATCCATTCAGTATAAAAGTTACAAATAGGGCCTCAAATAGCCTTCTATGGACTTTAAGTTCCAAAAAGTTCCTCAAATAGCCTGCCACGGACTTGAAGTTCAAAGAAGTTCCTCAAATAGCTTTTTTTGTGACATGTCAATCGCATCCATTCAGTATAAAAGTTACAAATAGGGCCTCAAATAGCCTTCCACGGACTTGATGTTCCAAGAAGTTCCTCAAATAGCCTTTTTTGTGACATGCCCGCCATTTCATGAATATGAAATGTGAACAAACATCACAAAAGGGCATATAATCAAATTTTTTAAATGTATAATTTATATTGAAATTTCAACTCAAAGCAACTAAAAACTAACTCGCAATGGGTTGTTTTTAAAAAGAGTATATTTGTTCACTTTAAAAATTTCGTTCAACTGTATTTACTTACCACGAATTTATCACACATTGAAGGTCAGTTGAAGCAATTCATGAATTAAATATCTAGATGTTCTCAAAAATTTGTATAAATTAATGTTAAAAGTAATAAACATGGATTTCCAATTTTTTAAATCGATATTATTTTAACGGAAGTTTGATTTATATGCCGTTTCGTAATGTTTCTGAGTAAAAATTAACATGCGTCTTCGCTGCTGGCCGCTGGCTGCCAGTAGCGGCCAGCAGTGGGTATTCTAGAAAAGCTTTTTACCACCTCGAATTTTAACTGCTCGCTAGGTCATCTCGAAGGGTCGCGGTTCAAATCTGGTATCCGGGCTAATTTTTTTCATCAGGTTGTTTGATTGTGTGATTAAGCAAATCAATCAAATGTGTAGCAGAAATGGCGTGCGTGCCGGCATGTATCGAACAAAGTCAAAAACAAAGCATTAAGTCAGATGAATTGAGGTGATGGGAGCAATAAAGATGAATGCCGAGAAACCGAAAGCATCACATTGGCTGGTGGTGATCAAAGTAAGAGAGGAGAGGAGATTTTTTTTGCTGATTAAACGATTACTTGTGAGCTGAACAGAAGGTCGTTCAAATCTGCAATGGAACATCAAAGTTTCAATGAGAACTTAAATTTTGGGCTGAAAACGAACTTCAGCACATTGATTATGTTGATTAAGCTGTGTTTGACCTTTTTAACGAGACTTTTGGTTGCTTGGGTATTTTGACAACTCTGAAATGAGTTGCACACGTTTTGTCCAATAATGTATGTTTAATAATCATGTGGACGTGGCCGGCACTATTATTCGTTGATTAATAAAAGAGCGCCCAATTTGTACGTCACTCAATGGTGAGCTGCTTATTATTTGTGTTTCACTCACACCACAATATCGGCTGATTTGAAGACGATTTCATATCAAACTTACAACAGACTGCACTATCACAGAAGTTTATGTTAAGTTTATGGAAAAGTTACTTCAAACTTACTGTAAAACAGGGCGTAGAATGTCCTTATTTTTCACTCATTTCCCTTGGAAGTTGTATAGAAAATCGATGCTTTAAAATACCAGTTTCTGTGGTAACCCTAGCCTGGTAAACAGAAAAACAAACGTGACTAGCTTCTGGGCTGGTCGGCCGCTGTTAGAGTTAGTTGCTGCTGCTGCTAGTGTTAGTGTGCTCTACTGCTACTAAGTAAAACCTAATGCCATGCTATGCTATCATAAATTGGTCGTACACATTCAGCTTTGGCTGGCAGCCGCAATCAGCCACCAGTCAGCGAGTCAGCAGCCACTTCAGTAAGTTTTCATAGCAGCAACATGCAACACAGCACTCTCCAGCAAAAGAAAACTTCGATGGCTCCACCACTACCGGGGACTGGGTAGACTGAAAGCTGCTAGAGGGACAACGACGACGACGACGGCGATGATGATGGATCGCGGCCCAGTGGATTGATGGCTCTCTTTCTACGCTGTTGTTGTTGTTGTTGTGTTTATGTTGTTGTTTGTTGCTGGACAGAAAGATAGATGGATGGTATGGTATATGGTACCTACTCTACTGTAAGCTGGGCAGGCAGGGGTGGTTGGCATTCAGTATTTACGTGTGGTGTGGCTCATCCATTCAATCTATCTCGGAATGATGGTTTTCGCTGAGGCCTATGAGCATAACATCGCCTATCGAGTCCGCGAGCTACAGTTATTATGTGTGGTGTGTGATGTACCGAACCGAAAAGATGAACGGCTCGCCTATTTATTCACTGAATCCGAAAGAAAAGTGAAGCTGATTGGCAAAATTTCGATTTTCTCACTTGCAGGAAAAATTGTGCCCCCGTTATGATGTAGCGAAAGAGGTGTGGAGAGAGCTGCTTTATTGAAGATTTGAGCCGAACAGCCGGAGGAGCCGAGACAAGGAAGGGAAAAAAGGGGGCTGCATTGGATGATATCTCAGTGTTATGTGTGCGGGGTTCAAAGTGCTAATTGCTATTATATCAACGACAACAGCCGAAAAAGGAAAGAAAATAGAAAGATGACGATGCAACGGTCCTCTAGTGTTGGCGGAAATGGCTGCAGGAAAGTGTCTTTGTTTTGAAATCCCGACCGCCACGAGACTGTGGAGGAGGACTGGTGAAAATTCCTGTCGCCTTTTAATTAGGACATTAGGACGAGTGTGCTAGGTGGTGCATTACTCCGACAGGCGACTAAAATACTGGTGGCGCAAGACGGTGCAAAAGTGAAAAAAAATCCTACTTTACTCGTTTTCCTTTGGTCTGGTTATTTGTTTTCTGCGAGTTCATTCAATTTGTGTTGTGCGGCGCCTTCCTTAGAGAGTAGACCCGTCAAAATTCCGAGAAAATATAGACTAAATCGGTGCTATTACTAATACTACTGCTTGCTGAAAGAAAATCGGAAAATGGATATCGAAGGGAGAAGCAGAGTATGGAAAACTATACCGAAGAAACCCCACTGCTGATATCCAGAACAACCGAACAGGCGACAATCGACAGAAAGGACGGCGGATACCTGAAGTGGATATATTAGTTACTTTGTCCAAAGTGAACGTAGAAAAACGAACGGATTAACAACAATTCACAATTTCCAATATCGGCCACCGTAATAGGTGCAACAAACTTTCGGGAGCTTATCGGCAGTACCAATTTCCCCCTGAAAAACAACGACTAGGGAAGGTTGACATACATCGTCATCATCATCATCAGCAGCCATCGTAGACGAAGTTGCAGCGGAGAAACTCTCGGTCCCCAAAAGAAATCGAAACTAAAGTGAGTAATTCAGCATACACTTTTAATGGTATCAAAATTAATAAGCTACTACTAGCCCTCTACCCGGGGGTTTCATAGGCGTGCACTCTTTTTCATATTTATATACCTACCTAACATATATTTGCTTTATTTTTATTTCTGATATGGTTTTCTGCCTCGTGCGCGACCGACTGGGTCCATCAATGCGGACTTTTTTTCATACCTTTTCTTAACTTACTCATGCAGCAGCCAGTAAGCCAGCCAGAGCGTCAATTGCTGCTGCTGCTGCTGCTGCCGCCAAGAAAATATGTGCTTTTCTATTTGGACTCGGTTTTTTTTCGTGTCCATCAATTTAGAGAAGACAGAGAGAAAAAAAACCTACGCTTTCAAATCGGTTTGGTAACAGCCTTGAGACGACGGAGTACGTACATACAATTTGTTGGTAACACAAATTGACGTTGCTGTCTAGCCAAAAATCAACTGGTGTACAAAACATGTGATTGCTTAGAACACTTTCAACTACTTCCGCAAGATTGACAGAATTCCAGATAGTATTCTAAGTGACCAAAAGTGCCAAACTTCCAGAAGTAGCAGCTAGCATATCTTCAACGCTAAACCTCATGACCTCATGCCATGACCAAAATTTGATCTCATGACCTCTGGCATAGAAAACTTACGCTCTAACCTCTAAGCCAAGGCCGCTGGCTCCATTGAACGTTCATTAGTTTATCCAGGGTGGCCAGCGAACCGGGAAAACCGGGAAAAAACCGGGAATTTGAAATGAGACCGGGAAAACCGGGAAAAAGCCGGGAAAAACCGGGAATTTCAAATCCAAACCGGGAAATTTTTTTAAGGATTATTAAATACTAAAATACATTCATATCATCATGACTGAACTTTCTCTTAGAAAGTTTACAATCTATAGTCGTTTATTCCAAGATTGTTAACCATTTGGGAGGAGCATGAAAATGCTGGGATTTTATATTAATTAGTAAAATGCCGGGAAAAGTCGAGAATATTTGAAAAATTGAGATGTCTCGACAACAAACTTAGCTTATTTCTTAGCTCAAGCATATTGTGCATTGCAGTGAATATAAAAATGTTTTTAAATTAAATAAACGTTTCACAACTGTAAAGTTTTAATACGTTAAGTCTTGGAAGTTAACTTTTATAGCGTTAATTAATTGAAGATTTTTACCATTGTGCACTTGCGAATATCTGGAAAAAATATAACTTGAAAAGCTGAATGAAGAAATAAGTGAAAGGAATTAAAAAATTTGAATTGTGTTGTGAATTCATATGTTGAAATCAGACAGTCTATTGAATCCACATCTCAAAAACTAAGATTTGAGCTTATCATCTGTCTTATAACTGGAATTTTACAGTACTCCAGAATTGACGAAGCTCGAATCGGCATCAGGAGCTAATTTTTTTCTTCAGAAAAACACGTTATACTAAAACGAAACTTAGAAAAATTAGCAGAAATCTATACTAGGGGAGTTATTCTGAAGAATCCGACTAAAATATCGAATTGGGACTTGGTAGGCTGTGACCGTTTATGACGGGTGTTTTTTTTTGGCTGCAAAATTTTACTCCCGAAAGTGAATTGAAGAATTGAGATTTGTGCTGAATTGAGTCAAAAGGACTAGCGATTGGCCTTCCGGACTGGTCAGGATCATCTTCCTAAGTGAACGACGGTAACCTTTGGAGGACTCATTAAGATAAGTGTTGTTTCTTTATTATCATTTTTCTTAGTTTACAATGGACGTATTGTTAATTTTCGGTAAGTTTACGTATGCTTTCATGTTCAAAATTTGTTGGATTCGAGATTATTTTCTGAAAAAATTTGATCATTTGAAAAATATTTCTTTTTGCCCTTGAACGTAGTGCTTTTAATTTTTTTTTTATAAGTATTATTTGTTTGAAATGATATTAGTTTCCAAAATTTCTAATATTATTAAAATGTTTACTGTAAATCGTTTTAGGATGAGTAAAACACGCTGTCAAACATTGCTCGGTAAAATCGTTATCAAAAGTCACACTGTATAATTAAGTATATTAACTTTTCATTAATATCCACTTGAATAGGCAAGGAAACTAAAAATCTACTAAAATTTACTATAATTTTTACTTGAACTTCCAGATTTTTGGATTGCAAAGTCAATTCCAGGTGTCGATTAAGTTGAGGAAGTTGAAAACAACATCTTTAAATAGTAATATTTTTCAAAAAAGAAAACCTAACAAGTTCCAGAAATAACTGAAAGTTGATATTCCCTTGAAAACCAACAAATAAAATATTATTCTTTTTTCATTACATGAATAAATAATATAGGCTTTTAAAAAAATGTTCATAAAATCAGAGAATTCAAACCCAAATCTTAAGACTTTTTATAATGTTCGTACAGTATTAAGAAAGTAAATAAAATGAAATTACTTAACTTTGATTATTTTTCCGAAGTTAAGATGTCTAAAAAAGAGCAAACAAGTTCGGTAGAGAAGAAAAAAATAAGAAGAATCTAAATACCATTTTCCATTGAATGTCGCACTATTTTTGGCTACTGTGCTTGAAGAAGCTATACAATTTTATGAACAAAATTTTGTCAAAAAGTATTGAATTTGATACAATCAAACCAAGTTTCAAAATATCGAAAGGTTATTACTTTTCTTACGTAAAGTAAAAGAATCAGATGCAAAAAGCATGTAAATTTAAACCTCTGATAAATTTGAATATTACCTCTTCAGAAGTACAGACGTTTCAGTAGAGAGCTCTGGAGATTAAGAGAAGAAATCTCGTGCGACTTCATTACCTGTCAGGGTGATTTTCAAGTTACGCTACCTTTTCTCCAAAAACTCGGCATGGAGTTTTCTGGATATATGGCCTTCAGCCTCGTTATAAATCTTACAATTGTTTTATTCTAAATGAGGCATATGTTAGTTACACGTCAACGAACTTGAAAAACAGCGAATTTAATTACTCATGGAAAAATCAAGCACCTTTTTATTTTTAAAACAAATATCATTGCATTATTTCTTATTGGTAGTGCTATCAGTGCCAATCACATTATTTTTGGATTTTTCAAAAATTTAGATCCTTATAGTAAACACTAGAAGCATAGGGGAATAGGTTTCGAAAACAAGATCTTTACACTTGCCAAAAGTGTTTCCTGATCATATCCCTTTTCCCCACATCCGCACCAAAATTGTTTTGCTAGGATGCAGAGGTGACCTCGGTCCTAAAGCATAACTTTGTTTTCTTTCATCCTTTTCTCTTATTTTCCTCTCTATCTATTGACTACTAGGACGTGGCCGGCGCCGTTATTGATGTATAAAGAGAGAGCATCAGTTTTGTTCATTGAGAATATGCTGTCAATCCCAGACACGATTCTTTTGACCTCTGGACAAAATTGATGGCCTCGGTCAATCACGGAGTAGCAACCATTGGCGATGTGGAATTCGTTCTACTTAGCCACGCCTGCGGTTATGGAATCCGAAATGTTTAAGTATTAATGATGACGGAATAAAGTCGAACACAAAAATATCAAATCAGTTTCAGTAATAGTTTGAAGTGGCATTTCGGGTTCAATGACTTAAGGTGGATGTGAGTAGTCGATTAAGCTAAGCTAAGCTAAGCTAAGAATCCGACTAAAATATCGAATTATTTGATGAAAAAAAATAATTTTAATAGAACGTTAAGCGAGAGATTTGAATTCAGTTATTTAGCCATCAAGTCTTACCTCGATCGTAAAATTTACTGAAAAGTTATTTTTACAAAAATCTAATGATCAATGGTAGTTTTTTAATAGATTTAACAATGAAAATTTTTTTGACGTGGCTTTACTTATTTTCAGCTGTATTCAATTTAGTTTACATAACCTCAAAAATCAAAAATAATCAACCATACTTCAAATTTTCATTTGATTAATAAAACATAAAAAAAAATCTAAAAAAAAAATCAAATATTTTGTTTGCGTTTTATGTACTAAAACACGAAAAACTGTCAAAAACGTAAGTTCAAAAATCAAAATCAAATTTCTGACAAACGACATGCCCTCGAAGAACTTATCTAATTTGGTTGCGAAAATATTTTCTTTTAATATTTTGCTACATTTTAACTTTTGAAAACTGGGCATTGTCCCATGCGGGAAAAATGCCAGAAAAGAAGATGCCACCATTTTATTCGGTTAATTGATAAATGCACAGAAGACAGAAGATGAACCTAGAGAACAAGTTTTTGTTTGATTCTTGTTTACATGACATAAAAATCGAATAAAAACATGCATTTTTGAGATAGGACATGTAATCTAGAACTCAGCGCATTCTAATAAAAAGGTTAAAGGTATCCAATTGATTCAGTATTCAATATGAAAACCGAAATAAAATATCAGATTGCTTATCATGAATAAGTTTCATCTGAATCTGTTTTAAGAGCTTTAGAAGAAAAAAATATCAGAATGTCAGTCAGTAGATTTCAATAGGAAAATTTAAAATTTCAACTTGAAATTTAAAAAGTATCATATGGCATCATATCAAAACTATGATTTATCCATGCGAATTATAAAAATATAGCAGTTTCTCTTATAAAAAACTAAGATGGTATAAAAGACTGAAAAGAAAGTAACAATTTTCGGTTAAGGTTCGGATAACTAGATTTTTTTCTTATCGTATTACGATCACCATAATTCGAATAACTTTTGAGTTTCATGATTGAACTAAAAAGAATTAAGTCCTCTCACCGTTTGACATTCAACTTACATAGACATATCTTCAGTTTTTGTCAAATGGACATATTTATTCGCGCGTTTTGAAACGAGGAAAACCATAAAATTTCATTCGGGAAAACCGGGAAAAACCCGGGAATTTGAAAATGGAAACTCGCTGGCCACTCTGGTTTATCGCAGGGTGCCCACAGAACCGAAAAAAAACCGGAAATTGAAAATCGCACTGGCAAAACCGGTAATTCAGACCCAAAACCGGATAAAATACAAAAGGAAACCAAAAATCAGTTTTGGTTTCAGAGATTCTACCAAAAGTTCAAAATTCAGAATTATTATTAAAATTTCCAAGTTAGAAAAGTTCCAAAAATGTGCTGGAAGAAAATCATAGATTTTGAAATTTAAAAAAATAATCACTTGAATCTCTCTTGAAATCAATTGCGTCTAAATTTAAAAAAAAACTTCCAAGAACTCTCTGTTGCAAACTTGAAAATGTAAAAAGAGGCTTGTAAAGCTTAGTTCTTTTAGAAATGGGAGACT
Source organism: Uranotaenia lowii (assembly GCF_029784155.1). NCBI lineage: Eukaryota > Metazoa > Arthropoda > Insecta > Diptera > Culicidae > Uranotaenia > Uranotaenia lowii. Next base: position 26,169,201 of record NC_073692.1, read on the forward strand.
TTCTTTTGCTGATATCTCATTTATTAGTTATCGGACATTCAGAGCTCGTAAGCTGTATAGCCGGTACCGAGTCTATGAGACAGATGATTTCTGATGGACGATAAAACTTATGAAAACCCCTATTTCAAATAAATTCCACCGTTTGAATCCTATAACGTGTCAGCCTGTGGCAAGGTCCCTAGCAGATTAATGTTTGTATAGTATTTGTTGTTGTATAAGTTCAATCTCATGATGGTTTTAAATCCTTATTGATAGATTTTCCCAGCAGAAATTCCATTTGAACACATGGCTCAAAAATAATTGAGATTTGTTAATTTTGAAACAGTTGTATCCATTAAATCGCTCTTAGTTTCTTCAAAAAGAGAAGTATTAGACCAAAATCTAGCAGAAATTGAAAGAGGAGGATGCAGCCACTTAAAAATCAGATTAGACGAAGTCTGAAAAACTGGATTAATATCATGACTGAAAAAAGTTTGCGCCGGCCGATGGGAGATACCATAAATAAAGTAGACATTTTGCACATAAAAACTGATAAATATTTTTTTAAAATTTTTTTCATGAATTATTATAAGATTACCTTTATTTCCTTCATAGAAAGTATTTAGATCAAACGAATAGTTTTTGAGATACACGCATTCGTAACTGTCCCATTTCTAAATGCACTAAGCTTTAATAGGTTAAAAATGAATGTACAATTCAACGCACGGCACGGTGCTTCATTTCAGCAAATTTAACATCTCTGAAAATTGGCGATGGTAAATAGGTAAATATCTCCTATCAAATGCACTGTTTGATAGGAGATAGTTTCCTATTTAACTCCTGTTTTCCTAACTAGATTCTATAAAGCAGCCCATTTTGAAGTTGAGCTTCAAAATTCACTTTTTTATGTTCAAAATAGTGCTTCTAAATTTCTAGAAAACTTCACTACGATTCATTTTAAATAGAGATATACCGAAAAGTGGTATTCGGCGGACGGCCGAATGGCTGAATAGCTTTTCAACTATTCAGCCAAACATATTCGGCCGAATATTCTATTGAGTTTTTAATAAAAAAACAAAAGCGATTATTTCAATTCCCTTCTATTTCTTCCATATTAATGCCCTTCATGGTTTTGAGTCGATTATTATCAACCAGATGATATTATCAGAAAATGTCTTACAAGATCTTTTTTCTAGTAGAGGTCTTGCTGATTTTGAAAATGTCACCAATAACTGAAAGGACATCAGATGACTTGTCGCTTTATCATCAAAAAGATTGTTTTTTCAATGTTATTATAGACATTTTACCACGGTTGTGGCTTTCGTGTCTCTAAAACTATATTTTTACACAATTGTTTAATTGTGTAGAAAATATAGTTTTAGAGACACCAACGAGATTGTGTTCCTGTGAAATATGGGACAAAACACGGTCAGGCGTTTAGGAAGATTTTGAAAGATAATAAAAGATTTAATTTAAAAAAAATTAAAAAAGGGCAAAATTTATGTTCATTTTAAAGTTTTTTAAAAATCGTTATAGAACACAAAATCTAAAAAATTTTAAAGAGAAATTCGAGTTTTTTACTTGATTTAACCTGAATAAACCTGAGAAAAATTCGGGAAGTTTTAAACCATATCTGGACTTCCCGAGGAGAATTGACTTATCTCCAATCTTTATTGGATTTATGGGCAAGCCTGAAAAAAATGGAATAAACGATAATCAAAGTATAAAACGATATTCGTCAGCATTCTTCTGTACGATCTTCAGTGAAAGATACACGGATACACCTAAGATGTTTTGCTGAAACCATAAACCGTAAATGTTTAGCTGAAACCATAAAAAAAGTAAAAAAAAAAACAATCTCTTTTGAAATACTTGTTACTATTGAGCCGATTAAGCAATGTTTGAAATTGTCAAGAATAAACCTAGGGGTTGTTCAGGGGGAGGGGGGGAGTATGGAAATGTCCACGCTTGTCCACGAAGAGGGGGGTAGGGGTTTGGGTCATGTCCACGTGGACAAACTTACTTTCAAAATATTTTCTAAAAGTGAATAAATATTAAGATGTTTAAATCAAAATCTTGAAATTGCAAAGCTTTCCAGTTTAAGTTTAAACAAATAGTAGCCACTTGAAATCAAGTGATAAATATGAAAATTTAGAAATTTAAAATTTTTAAAATTATTTTATATCAGGAAATTTTTATTCGTTTTTTTTTTTTTTTTTCAAAATCAGTCATTTCAATAAAAAAAAGGCAAAAAATGGTATTTTCTAACTGTCAAATTATATTTAGGTAGGTATTTGAATAACCTTGGGTAGGAATTTAAAAAAAAAAACTATTTCAAATTTGTCCACGTGGACATCTGGGGAGGGGGGTAGGGGTTTTCCAAATGTCCACGCTTGTCCACGGTGGGGGAGGAGGGGGTCAAAAATCTCATTTTTCTGTCCACGTGGTATCTGAACGGCCCCCTATCAGCAGATGCTTTACATGTGAGGGTTCAATGGAAGTTTTGATTGCTATCCGTGACCATTTGAGAAGAAAAAACTTTAAAAAAAAATATTTTTTTTAATTGTTTCGCTGTGTCTTATTTTGAACTGAATCGTTCTTTTAACACATTTCATTTATACCGTTAATTTGATCATTATAGGCAAAATCTTAAATTTTATCAAATGGATTAGATTCAATATCAGTTTTTGTTTGTCAGTTCAGTTGTTATCAATAATTGATTTCACTCACAAAACACAGTAATTTAAAATTTTAAAATCCAATATCGCCAAAACTAAAGGGTTGAAACTGAATCTGACAAATAATTCGAATTCAGAACGGCAGAAAAATGCTGTTCCCTGCTGAAGTCTAAATAATAGCTCCGTTGTTTACAGATTCGAAAACAAAAACATATTATGTTTAACAGTAATTTTCATTTTATAACTTAGCTTCCACAGCTTCAGAAAATTTTATGTTTACTTTTATGTCTCTATTTTTTTAAACCTGATTTGTCCACTATTCAACTTAGTTTTTGCATAAATCCTTAAAATTAGTAGCTTAGCTAAAGTTGATTTTACAGAAAGCTTTAAAATATGTCTTCCTAATAAAGAGGTTGTTTCCAAGCAAACATGCTTATGCTTATGCGTATGATACATACACAGGCAGATCTTGTCAGAATCCCGGTGAGTAGTAAAAGTACATTTACTACTCATCTTATCTCGGCCGGGCCCACTGTGCTGTATTGGACGCAGAGACAACTGGAACACAGGGAGGAAGAAACGTGGACAACAGTACCATACGCTCCCATGATTTTAAAATGTTTGAAGTTTTCACGTTGGAAGCACAGTTGCTAAAATTTACTGTGCTCCTTTATGGTGGCCCATGTGAATTCGTCCTTCTGTGGGTGGAAATGAGGTTTTTCTGCACAGAAATCCAAAACATTGCAGTATAGAATGAATCAATTGATAAATTGCAATTTTAAAATTACTTTACTGAAAGTTTAATCAAACTACATGTTTCGGATTATTGTGCACCAGTGTTCCGAAAATCACTCAATTCTCATGAGAGACACTGAAACGTTTTCAACAGCGAGCAAAACCAAAATGGTCGGTTGGTTTATCTCCCAGCGGGGCAAAGATTGTGTTCGACAGCGCTGCTCCGAGAATCAAAGAAAAAAAATTGAAAGAGAGACGTTTCTTCTCCAGTTGGAATTCTCAACTGAGTGAGGAGCTACCTGGTTTTCAGTTTCTTCTTTCAGTCAATAACTTTTCTTGCTCAATCACTCACTCACTCACTCGTTTACTGATCGATGATCGAATTCTGTCTGCCTTTTACATCTTGCTTTGTTGTTGCTGTTGTTGGGGAGGACCAAAATAGCCATTCAAACACGCAGGCACTATGTATCTGCCGCTTTGCCAGAAAGTACGCAGGCAGTATGAACCGATGCAAGGCCGCATTGATTGAGTTTGAGTGAGTGAGTGAGTGGATTTTCGAATTGGATCTTGTATCAGTAAGTGTCTCAATCAATTCTGATACATCAGGTAGTGAGCTTGAGAGATCGACTTAGATGCGAATCCGCTCTCGCTTTGGAATCTTCTTTACATTGACTTCGCATTGTCGCTCTGCCGAATCTCTAGGGAACAACAGGCAGCAGCAATCGGCATTGAATGTTTCGAACGAGAAACCTATCATGAGTGTTTCTTCCGAGTGATTTTCGAAACACTGTTGTGCACCATCATCTCTGGTCATCGACCTTGGATATAGTGCCTTTACTCGCTCTTGAAAATAAATATTGGAAGATCTGAGAAAAAATTAGTACCACTACAAAATCTTTTGGAATCAACTCTTCCAAAAGATTTTGCGAAATAATTGTGAAAGTCCACAGTCCACTCGTCGTTTTCTACCATTTTAAAAATTATAAGCTTTTATGGCTAAATTAGTGAGGAAGAAACTATCAAAAGGATCCATATTGAAAGATCTTAATACTAAAATACTTAGCTTGGATAAACTTGATGACTCCAACTCGAGTATGCTTGGTTCTGATTTTACCCTCTAGCAATCCATAGGTGGCACTCAATTTGCATTTAAGTAAATTCCAATACTGAACAAATTTGTTTGGCCCATTTTATTACACACATTATCAAAATGAGCCACTCTATCCAAACGGAACCAAACCAGCAAAAAAAAAACACATCAAAGCAATCAGATTTTATCCCCGATTTTGTAGCTTTGACATGCTCTTTAATATATCAAATAAACACATTCAAAAGAATCATGAATGAATTCCGTTTAGTTTATTTCACTAACATAACACTTAAACCCAAAGAAAATTTCCCTTTAAGCACTATTAACCTTTCCCTTCCCAGCAAAACAAGCAATCAACACGTTTCTCGCACTGCATGAGAAACAAAAAATTGCCAAATGCCATAACTTTCATTTATGCACTTCTTTCAAAAGCCACCAATTTTCTAAAAAAGTGTCGTTTAATCCACGTTTTTTCACTTTAAGTGGATACATTCACACAATAAATCGAGGAAAAAACTTATCTTGCAAAACCACTGGAAACGCGAAAAATCAGGACCGTGAGAGAAAATCGACCGCACTCGACCGCAGCTTACTTCGATCCTCGAGGTTGTTTCCAAGCAAACATTACACAAAATTTAATTACTTCATGATTAACCGGAACAGTTAATTTTTCATCAATTTTACCCCACTCAGAGAACAGGGAGGTACAATGTTATTATGAACAATTAACTGTAATTTTTTGTCACTGAAATGAAATGCACATTTTTCGGTATTACAAGACTGTAGGAAATATTCAACAATGTTTTGTCGAAAACTTTTATGGGTACTGCAAACAAATTTCCATTGAAATTTTTTTTTTCAAAATTTGCATATATTTTGCCGAAAACTAGGCGCAACTATTTGATGAACTGAATATTCGGCAAATTAACAGTTTGGGTTTGGCCCGAAGACTTGGTACAGTTTTACCCTGAATCACTGATTTAAGAATCTGATCTTTGATTTCTAAAATCACATGTCAAAATTTCATCTTTAACTTCAAATTCATGGGTTCTGATTCGAAATATCGCTAGGGGAATGTCACATCTAAACACTGCGTCTAGATGGGATTTCAATATTTACAATTGATTATGGGACTTATACTACACAGCAAAAAAATCTGAATCCTTAACAACACTGAAATTGAAAAACCTTTGATATTACATGACGTCGAACGCGATTTGTTGATGTAAATTTACAGATTGAAAAAAGTTGAATTCATAATAGCACTGAATTCGAAGGACATGAATATTACATGACACGGAATGTGATTATTTGATGTAAATTTCCATCACATATGATGTAAATAAAAAGAAGCATCACAAATGACGGAATTTTCAGTGCGAATTAAATATTACACGTCTTAAATATTTACATGTCTTCCAAATTTTACACGTCTGTTGAAATTCATAGACGTGTAATATTCAACTCGCTCTGAAAATTCCATCATATGTGTTGCTTCTTTTTCGTTACATCATATGTGATGTAATTTTACAAATGTTTTTGGTCATACACAATTCTTAACAACACTGAATAAGAAATTTCTTAAAATTACACGTCATGGAATGTGATGACGACATTGAATTTGTGTTTAATCAATATTACAAACACTGAACATGATAATGTCATGTAAAATTATGAACTGTCAAGAACAGGCACTGAAAATTCCGTCATATATGATGCTTCTTTTTATTTACATCACATGTGATGTGATTTTACAGATTTTTTTCGTTGTGTGTAGAATGCCACTGAAAGACCTGGCAGATCAGCGATTGACAGATCGAACAGATCAGCTCAAACGTTGGACTGAGCATTTGGAACAACTTTTCCTAGTTGTGGCGCAGCTCGAAGCGCCATCAGTAAGTCGCATTAATGTCACCAATTCGGAAGCACCCTCGCTGGCTGAAATAGAAGCGGCAATCAAAAACATGAAATCCAACAAAGCGCCTAGGATCGATTGCATCCCTGTTGAAATGCTAAAAGCCGACTCAGCCTTGTCAGCAGAAATGTTGCATCGTCTTTTCGCTAACATTTTGGATACTGCAACATTCCCAGCCGACTGAATGCAGGGTATCATCGTAAAGGTCCCGAAGAAAGGAGACCTGACAGAGTGCGGTAACTGGAGTGGCATAACGTTTGTATAACAACCCTTAAAGTACTTTGCAAAATGATCCTAAATAGGATCCAGGAGAAGATTGACGCTACACTTCGGCGGCAACAAGCTGGATTCCGATCCGAACGATCAAGTGCGGACCACATCACAACACTACGAATGATACTGGAACAAATCAACGAATTCCAGGACTCTTTTCTGTTGGTGTTCGTTAATTTCGAAAAAGCATTTGACCGACTGAACCATGAAAACATCTAGGCTGCTATTAAAAGACGAGGAGTCTTAGAGAAACTGGTCCATCTCATTGAAGCACAGTACGAGGCATTTTTGTGCAAGGTCCTGCAGGACAGTGTCTTGCCGGATCCAATTCCGATAACTGCTGGAGGGAGTCAAGGATGTATTTTATCACTGCGATTTTTTCTCATCGTAATGGATGAGATCTTAACTGGATCGATTGACTGTAGAACAAACTGTGGATTATCTCGGAAAGACATCCGGATATGCAAAGCAAACTCGACGACCCCACCGAAAGCTCCAAGGCAGCAGGTCTAAAAATCAATATCAGAAAGACAAAGTCGATGGAAATCAATACAGAAAATCCTGCCAATTTCGTGGTAGCTGGACAACAGGTTGAGAAAGTGGAGTGCTTCCAGTGTCTTAGTAGCCAGATAGCCAGTATTGGTATTGGGCTCCACACCCAAAATCTTTACTTATACTGAGGTATTCTGTTTACTTGGACATTTGAACCGTAGCCCTTGGAATAAAAGTGTGGAATAAAATTAGCACGAAATAGTCCCATACAAGTTTCAGATAGGATTTACCTTGCAATATTATCCACAAAGTTCTTACAATCCTACAAGTTTTCGATTGGGTCCATATTTCGCATGGCAGACGTACATAGCGTTTTAGTCTGAAATGAGTTTGATTTTCGAATACCTCCAAGGTACATCAACAATTGTAAAACTTCAAACGCCTTTATGCGACCCACAATTTATTTCCTAATCCCCGGGCTGGGCGTTTTAAATCTAGCGCCATTCTCGATTGGATGGAAGCTAGATTTCAAAAGGCATCATGACGCATAGTATGGTCCCGTTTCAAGTGCCACGAGCTCTTGACGCCATCCATACTCCCACTCGAAGATGCTTGATTGTCGATTGTTGAACAGTGGGGGTGCAAGCAAAACGTTGCACGCTATACGAGCTTCATTTATCTAGGCAATGTTGACAGTATTAAGATTTTTTTAGTATTTTTTTTAGACTTCAATGGTAAAAAAATATGATAACCAATATAATTAACTTATGTTGCACCAAGTAAACTATCAGTTTTTTCTTGTCACAACACATCTTATATCAACATTCCAATTAGTTTCCAATTTGCCTACGCAAACACTGTACGTTATCTGTCCACCCATGGCTCATATTCGAACAAGTTTTATACCAATTGGCTATTCCCATACCAGGCCTAATGGGTAAATTCAATTACCAAAAAAGGGTCAACGTGTTCTTCCATTGCTTCCAGCCAGTAGTGGTTTGTTATTGCTTCCGGAGGTGAAAAAAAAAAACCATGCTAACTAGTTCCAGAGAGCCGGTCTGTCGCCAACGGAATCATCATGCTGCGTGTTACGCTCTATTAATAGGTTAAAAATCGATTTCAACCTTTCCGATCCGATATGAACTGGAGGGCTTTCTTTTAAAATTTGAAAGTTTTTTTTTTAAGTTTGGTGTACACGTGGCATAAGTGGGCTTTATTTGAGAACCTTCGGAAGGTTGTGTACTGCTAATCGAATAATGCAATGAACCTAAACATACAAGCAGCATATCAATTGGAAGTAGAATCAATCGACATATTAAACAAGGAAGACGATGAACCACTGTATGATAGAATCGATTGAATACTAACAGTTGCTGTATACACAACATATCAGTCACTCTCAAGAAAGAGGCTTTCTTCTGTAAGGTGGTTTCACTAAATCATAAGGAAGAGACCGGATATCTTCACAATGCAGGAGACGTTAAACGCCGAATTGTGATGGCTTTAGATCTCCTGCTGAATTTGGCTCTCCCTCCCTGTGGCTTCCTTTCCCCCTTTATTGCAAATAGGAAAGGAAAAAGCCACATCGCGTGCATGCCGGTCGGTTGGTTGGGTGCTTTCGCCCGGATCCAATGCTGCATGCAGCCAGCCAACCGGGTTCCACCGTTTTTCGGTAAGGCCGAAGTAGTCCCCAATTGCGCGCCCGGTCTTCAATTATGAACACTAAATTTGATTGGCAGAAAATCGGGTTCCTCTCTTGCTTTGCCGGGTTTTGGGTCCCCCATCATACCGATCGACGAACCGCGGGACCGTTTTCCAAAACGTAACGACGAACGACGAGGGTTTCATGTTGTCGAAAATTGGTTTACTGTAGATCCATAAATAAATTGATATCGATTACAAAATTTTTGGATTGTCTGCCGTGTAACGAGGTGCAGGCCATTGGCGGCAGCGAGCGGTAAAAATCATTTTGGGTGAAATTTGTTCCCTAATATCAGGCAAAGAACACATTGAACTGTGCAACAAACGAACGACTTACATTTTGAATTATTTGTTTGTAATGATGTCGGTGATTGGGGAGAAGTTAAACATGTCGGAACGGAAAATTTATTTTTCTGTTTACAGTCATCAGCTATCATTTTTAATTCGGCCGTATCTCTTAAAAGTTTTCCTGGAGTTGCACTTTTTCATCTTGCTCAAGGGAACAAATTCTTCATGCAAATGTCGTTGAACCGACTTTTGACGATCGCCATTGATTTGATTTTCCAACATTTTCAACGAGCACAAGAGCCTGTTTTTTTATCATTTTTCACATTTTTTTTAATCTGAAGTAAGACTAGTTTGAACTTTTCGTATTAATAATCTTAGGTTTTTTTTTATGAAATAAAAAAAATCACCGTCCTCATTTAAACAGGAAATATCTGCATTATTATGGAAAAAAGTTTCTGGTGTTATTGATGACTTACTCCGAAAATTACAGGTCTGGACCTGGAAAATTTTTATTTACATTATAATTTATTATTGATATCGGATAGTTGAAGTTTATTTTGTAATTTTTTTAATCAGCAACATTACAAGAAGCATTAACGTGCAAGTTTTTGCGTATTTTTCGTTCTCAATGTGCGCTTTTCTCCATCAAATGTTAGAAATTAGGAGACATTAGAGCTCGAATTAATAAATTTTCCTTCGAAAATTTCAATTCAGAGTCCAAATTTCAGATTCAGAATGAATATTGAAAGCATGATATTTCAAATTCAGATTCTGAATGCAGATTCAATGTCCGCCAACTGCAACGTCAATATGAAGTCGTGAATGCCACAAAGATGGAAAAACGACTATAAACGAAACAAAACCAGACGGGAAAACCAGAAAAAATCCCAGAATTCGGTATCAAAACCGGGAAATTCTGGGAAAAAGTGGGAAACGTGTACATTGTAAATGAAGAAAGGATGTCCAGATACTTTTTAATGTTTTTAAATTTCTCTATATGTTTTGCCTTTCTTACAGAAAGGTATAAAGTTATCGGTCGTTTTGAGAGATCATTGATTATGAGTTTCTAAACTACCTTCATAGGTACCTATCGAATCAGATTGGCGAGTTCTGACGATGTCTTTGTTCTCGGCTTTTTAGCAAAACTGGGCTGAACAATTAAAATGATTTTTTTTTCTTTTTTTCAATCTATAAAAGAACGGGAATAAAAAAACAGTAAAAAATATCTCTATTTACTATGAATGTCATAAAAATCCAAAAAGATATCCATCTGACTTGCTAGCAATACCCAGCAATCACTAATCAAGATGATCTGAAATATGACGTCAAATTTTAAATGACACGATAGGCGATGGGCGTGCTCGCATTAGCCTTCGACAAAATTGACAAAATGAAGAATATGACAATTGACAATAATGACAAAAAATTCACAAAATCGACACAACTGTCAAGATTAAACTTTCATCAACTTTTGACTCCCAGTTCAGCTTTCAGCCAAACCGTTTTAAAAAATTAGAGCCTAAGCTCCATATCATAAAATTCATAAAACGGATTGCATTTAGGGGCACAACCTTGAAATTAGATAAGTCAATCATTTGAATGATTGTTGGATGCTCAGATCGTATGCTACGATAGCGATTGTAAGTTCCATCCTTTACCCAACGCTATATTCGAGAGCATAGATTGCTCTGAGAAGGGGAAACACAGATGATGCACACCATCTTATCTACTCTCAGGAAGCTTTTTCTTGAGCACGAACGACAGGAGAGAATTTCGTTCGTAGAAGCAAATTAGAACAAACGAAACAAATGCTACTGATTATTCGTCTAGAACTTCGATAAATATGTCCAGTACGATCGTTCGGTAGTTGTTGTTGCCAATCGAGCATTCTTCGATAATGTTAAAAAATCAAGAATGACTCAAAAACAAAATTTCAAATTGATTCGCACTATAGTTAATGACAAGAGTGACCAAATGACAAAATTTACAAAATTTTCCAAATTGACGATATTGACAAATTAACGAAACTAACAAAATTGCAAGAATTGTTAAAAATCAGAAAATTGACAAAAAAAAATTGACAAAATAGATTGAATTGACAAATTTGAAAAAGTTTAAACAAAATGACAAAATCGAAAAAAATGACAAAAATGTTTAAAAACGGACTAAATCGAAAAAATAACAAAAAAGATTAAAATTAAAAAAAATAGCAAAATGAAAAGGTTTAAAAAAAATGACAAAATTGAAAAAAATCGGAAAAAAGACAAATTGAAAAAAAATTTAAAAAAATAAATTGAAAAGACAAACTAGAAAAAGTTCTAAAAAATGACAAAATCGGAAAAAAATACAAAAATGACAAAATGATAAAAATGACAAAAATGACAAAAATTAAAAATTAACAAAATAGACTAAATTAACTAAATTAAAAAATTGAAAACTCGAAAAAAAAATTACAAAAATGACCAAAATTACAAAAAAGACAAAAATGATTTTTTTTTAAAATGACAATCAAAATAATTGAAAAATATAACAAAAATGATAACAAAAAAGATTGAATTGACAAAATTTAAAAAATTATAAAAAAAATACAAAATCAAACAAATTGACATAAAGTGACAAAAATGCAAAAATGACGAAAATTAAGAAAATGCAAAAATGACAAAAATGATGAAAATGGCTAAAATGACTAAAATTACCAAAGTGATAAAACATACAAAAATTGGCTAAAGTGTTAAAAAATGACAAAATTGAAAAAATCGACAATAGAGACAAATTCATTAAATTAACAAAATAAATTGAAAAAACAAATGACAAAATGACAAAATCCTAAAAATTTACAAAAATGACAAAATGACAAAATGATAAAAATGAAAAAATTAAAAATTAACAAAATAGATTGAACTGACAAAATTGAAAAATGTTTAAAAAATGAAAAAATCGAAAAAAAAATTTACAAAAGTGACAAAATTGAAAAAAAGACAAAAATATTTTTTTTTTCAATGACAATCGAAAAAATTTGAAAATATAACAAAAATGACAAAATTAAAAAAAATAAACTGAATTGACAAAATTGAAAAAATTTAAAACAAAATTACAAAATCGAACAAATTGACAAAAATGACGAAAATGCAAAAATGACGAAAATGGCGAAAATGTAAAAATGACGAAAATGACAAAATAGACGAAAATTACAAAAATTGACAAAATGAAAAAGTTTCAAAAAATGACAAAATTGAAAACATCGATGAAAAAAGTAAATGACAAAAATGACAAATTGACAAAATTAACAAAATAAATTGAAAAGACAATGTCAAAATGACAAAAATGACAATAATGAAAAATTACAAAATAGATGGAATTGACAAATTGAAAAAGGTTTAAAAAATGAAAAAATCAAAAATGACAAAAATTAACAAAAATGAATAAAATTATAAAAAATACAAAAATTATTTTTTTTAAATAACAATAAAAAAAATTGAAAACTGTATCAAAAATGACAAAATTAACACAATAGATTGAATTGACAAAATTTAAAAAAAATTACAAAATTGAACAAATTGACAAAATTTAAAAAAAATTCAAAATCAAACAAATTGACATAAAGTGACAAATGACAAAACTAACAAAACTAACAAAAATGACTAAAATGACAAAAGTGACAAAAATGACAAAAATAACAAAAATGACAAAAATGACAAAAATTACAAAAATTGGCAAAATAAGAAAGTTTCAAAAAATGATAAAAATTTTAAATTTAGGCAAAAGACAAAAATGACAAATTGACAAAATTAACAAAATAAATTGAAAGGACAAATTTGAAAGAGTTCTAAAAAACGACAAAATCGAAAAAATTAAACAAAATAACAATATCAAACAAATTGATAAAGAGTGCCAGAAATGCAAAAATGACGAAAATGGCAAAAATGACGAAAATGACGAAAAAGACGGAAATGGCGAAATGACGAAAATGACGAGAATGACTAAAATGACAAAAAAGACAAAAATGGCTAAATGAAAAAGTTTTAAAAAATTACAAAATTGAAAAAATAGGCAAAAAGACAAAAATGACAAATTGACAAAATTAACAAAATAAATTGAAAAGACAAATTTAAAAAAAATTCTAAATCTGACAAAATAAAAAAAAATACAAAAATGATAAAAATGACAAAAATGATAAAATCGAAAAAAATAACAAAAATTACAAAAAAGGCAGAAATGTTTTTTTTTTAAATGACAATCGAAAAAATTTAAAAATATAACAAAAATGACAAAATTAAAAAAATAGATTGGATTGACAAAATTGAAAAAAAAAAATACAAAATCAAACATATTGACAAAAAATGACAAAAATGATAAAAATGACAAAAATGCAAAAATGATGAAAATGACTTAAATGACAAAACTGACAAAACTGATAAAAATGACATAATTGAATTTTATATAGTTGACAAAATTGACAAATTTTATATAGTTGACTAAGTTGGCTCAATTGGCAAATTTTGTCACTTTTGTCAACTTCGTAAATTTTGTTAGTTGTGGTAAAATTTGTCAATTTAGTCATATTTGTCAATTTCTAAAATTTTGTCAATTTGTATTTTTTTAAAAAACTTTATTATTTTTGTCAATTTAGTCTTTAGTCAAATTATATATTTTGTCAATTTGGACATTTTTTTCCATTTGGTCAATTTGGTCTTCATGCCTATTTTGTAATGTTTATCAAAATAAAAAAATGTGCATTATATTCCCTTATTGTTCGATGGTTATCAAGAACTTTAACTTTTTTCGCTTAATTTCAGAGATTTTCGAGTTTCGTCCTTTTATTGTTTTCGATTCCAGTTACGCCTGCAATCTCCCATATTGGTAAGGCACTTTGCTCACCCGTACATATCGCCCATCTGGAGCAGAAGATCGACAAAGCACCGACCAATTGCCAAAGATCTTTCAACTTTCATTCATCAACTTTTTTTTTCGGCATTCCGTTTTGTTTCCTTTTCCCTCGCGTTGGGTATTTATGCGAACCTAGTCTGGACCTTCTTCGCACGGTTCCCAAAGTTTCCTGGAACACACCCGATCTCGGTCGCCAATGTCGTATTTTGCACCTTTCGCAAGGATCAAAGTTAAGGGTTTTTTTTTCGTTGTTGTTGGCGAATTCGGTCGGCGCTCTCTTGTCCTTTGTGTGTGCTGCTGCTCTATTACTATCAAACTGTATACAGAGACAGAGACAGGAGAGGAGGAATATCCTCAATCGGAGAGCGCTTCTCTTTCATTGTGTTCTGCCCGATCGATGATCTTCTGTGTACCGAACCAAGCAAGGCTGCAGGGGCTTTCGGAATTGTTGTTGTTGGTTTCTTCCCACTAGTTTTGTTTTTTCTTTCTTCTCATTTTGCTGCCGACTGATCCCGGTTGCTGAACTTTTGTTGTTGCCTGTGGTGTGCTCTGTTGAGTTGAGAATCGCCAAACAAGAAGATGAAACCTTTAATGATCGGTATAAAGTTGGTACGGTCTTCTTCGGTCGGCGGGGTAGGTTGGTAGGATTGTCCGAAAGGCCAAGGTAGTAGATTGGTCTGGGTCGGTCGGGTTGAATTGGCTGGCTGGGTACAGCAAAAGAGAGAGAATGAGAGAGCAGGGATAGTTAGTTTGGTAGCGTACGGAGGGCAAGTTCAGTTTAGTCAGGTTTTGGATTTTTTTTTTCGAACAAGGAATCGATTGAATCTCTACGAATCAAGGCTTATGGAAGTTCGTTCTCTTGCTTTCTTTCTCTACTGGTGGAAGATTTTCGTCACAACGTTTTTAAGGTATGCTGGGATCAATAGAACAAATGGCTTCTTGTATAGTAGGGATATAGTTTACTTATGCAATCATGGTATTCGCGAGTTCTGGTACCACTTTAAAAAAAATCGATCTTTCATAACTGCTTAACTAACAAACCTGAATGAGCATTAAAAGCTTATTTTGAATTTATTGAATTTATTATCCTTCATTCAATCAAGGATTCAGAGTCTTGAAATTTTGGTTTCAAATATTCAACGCTTCGAAAAAAATTAAATTTTTACAATTTTGAGAAATTCTAATTTATTAGAATACAATGATGCCACAATTCAAGAAAGTCGTTGAATATCTTACGTTAAAGATTTTAACTCATTTAACAACAACAACTTTGTTGAAGACTGCGAAATTTTTGAAGAAATTCTCTTTAAAATCTCTTTAAACGTCAAAATGAACGTTTTTTACGGATTTCAAAAAAAAAAATTCAAAATGAAAACTTCAATAACTTTTTTTTTTCAAAAGTCAAAATTACTTGCGGTCTTCGGAAATCGATTTTCAAAATAATGACAATGTTCTATAGCTTTGCAAAAAACAGTGCACAAACTGGTTTAATATATGTTTACCTCTTTTCAAAATTTACCTCGAAACCTAGAGCTGATAGACGGAAACTTAATGAATATTTGGAATCAGGGCTGAAAAAAAATTAGCATTTATATTCTGTGTAATATGTTTAAAAAGTTTCTTCTTCGATTGACATCTGGTGATACAATTAGTTATAGCGAAAATGAAGGGCACCTTAAGAAAAACGCTTATTTTACCATAGAAAACAGCAATACTATGTGAGTTACTTCATTATTTCGTGTTCAGACACTAAAAAATTCTATTTCCAAACGGGCTAGAATTTGAAAAAGTAAATAAAAACATTTAAAAATGTATTTTAAAAATTTTCGCCGAAAGTTTAAAATTTTTTTTTACTAATTAAAATTGAAAATAAAAATCAGGAAAATCAGGCTCAGTAAATGATTGAGCTGAGTGCCTTTTTTGGTCAATGTTGTAAAATTTTGATACACAGTACCTTTCATAATTCTTCTAAATTAGCTACATGTTCACTGTCAATTCAACCATTAAACGCTATATTCTTATTGTTTCATCCCTTTTTTCATATTTCCTATCAAATATTGACCATCTTTCACACGTTTAACTGACGAAATATAGCGTTTTTCAAATATGTGATTCGACAGTTGTTTGAAAATCTACTTTTTTTTGACTTGTTTTATTCAAACTTTAATATCTGAGATACTGCAAAAATTCTTCATAGTAGTTTTCACGAAGTTAAGCTTAAATGTGGCAGATTTCAAAAGTTTTCGTAGCAAAAGTTACGCAAGAACAATTTTAGAAACTTCAAACCAAAATTCCGAGTTCTATAGAAATGTTCATTCATGTTAATCCTCTAGTCCAGTGATGAGCAACCCGCGGCCCGCGAGCTTTTCTCTAATAGAATAAATTTCTCCAATTTTCCAACTAAATATAGATTGTCAGTTATCCCAAAATACCAGTCATAAGTTTTGCTTATGTTTCTCAAAGACTTCAAACTTATAAAAAATAAAAGCAAATTAAAAAGAAATTAAAGACTGCTAATGAGCTATGCCGATGACAATTATTTTTTCACTTCCGTCATGGATTTTCTAATTCCGTCAAGATTTTTTAAGTCAAATTAGGTAAAAGCCGCTAATTTTGTGACACTTAAATGCTCGAAAAAAATTGAATGCTTAACAAGTAAAATATAACAAAATAAGGGCTTAGATTGCATTTTTTAAACAACGAATCAACGTCCAACTCTGAATAGATAGCGGTTTCAAAAAAAAATAATCTCGGAATATTTCCGTTTTCGAGAAAAAAAAATTATAATTATTGTAAAATGATCACAAAAACAGACTTATCAATTTCGGCTAATATTGCCTGTTTAAATTTGTTAAACGATGTGGAATGCATTTTTTTTGATTTTTACTTTTGCCAGATATTTGTAGTTCTTAAAATAAATGGTCTTATGTTCTCACGAATTGCTGATTATGTGCAAACTGCTGATTACTTCAAATGCGGCCCGACGACAAAATTTTGAACTCAAATTGGCACATTAGCTCAAAAGGTTGCTCACCCCTGTTCTAGTCAATTAATTTTGATAAAAAGTACATTTGCTTAAGATGCTAACTTTAAAACATAAATCAATCATTTATTCCGTTTCCATACTTATTATTTTGAAGATTATGCATTTAACCGTGAAACTGTAGAATAAAACAAGATTTTAAAAATTAAAGTTCTTATGGAATAATCCACCGTCTCAAAGACTGCAAGTAATTTTGACTTTGAAGTTAAAGATATTTTATCAATTTTTTCCTTCTGTTGAAACGAAATTCCAATGAAATTAGTTAGAGTTCAGGACGTAAAAAATCTTCTAAAACCAGTTATAAAACATTGAATCCAACACAGTTTGAGTTATTGAGTTCAAGATTGGAGACGACGAGCAAGCACTAAATTTTCTGTTAACACCAAAAAATCAGGCCAAATCAGGCTTCTTTCCAAAAATAAGGGAAAAAGAGGCTTATCAGGTTATTAGGTTATTAGTATAGATTATATAGATTCGGTTCTGGCATTCAGTTAAATAATTCCGTAAGCGAAGGACTCGTTTTCTGAGCCAGTGAAATTTATTTGAAAAAAAAAATGTAAAATAAAAGTGCGGATCCGGGAAAATCAACCCAAAGTTACGACAATCTGATCCCATACTCAGTCATCAAAAATCTTCTACTTGTTACCTTACGCTGTTAAGCTGGAATTTACAACGACGTTTTTTTCAATAGAGTGATACCATGCGCTTGGAAGGTTTTCAAAATTGTGACAATCTCTAAACCAAATCAAGATACCCTCGTAGCTTCCGGTATTCGTCCGATAGCATTAGCCTCGTGCTTTCGCAAAATTTTCGAAATGCTTATCAAAGAAAAATTAGAATGGTTTATAGAAAGCAGCCGCATACTTCCTAGTGAAATTTGCGGATTCAAGAAAAATAAAGGAACCATGGACGCCCTTTTCCTCTTTCGGAGGAAGCTACAGATGCTTTGGAAAATCGAGAGCATGTTGTTTCATGCAGCGCGGACATCAAAAGCGTTAACGATGATGTTGAAATTGGATTACTCGTTGAAGAACTAAGAGCGCCCATAAGTACCAGAATGTCTCACTCGCAGTATCTATATACTTTTCAGAGAAAGGATTTTATCAACAAGTCGAAATGATCTTAGTCTGATAAAAAGAACAACCTGGAGAAGTCTTCCTTATAGAACACCCCTCAGTTTCAACGTCATAATGACAAGTCTATAACGTTATTTACCGTCAGGATAATCAAGGTAAACTATGCTGATGATACCACACTTGCTGTCAGGGGAAACAATTTGGACAACAGTTGCCGAACACTTCAGTCGAGGATAGATATTCTGATTCATGGGCTTACGCTCCTTGGATTAGAAATCTCCCGAACAAAAAGTAAATGCCTTCTAATCACAAATCAGCAATCTCGTACAGTGCCTAATAATATCGTGATGCATAACAAACCGTTGCAATTGGTTAGTTCGATGAAACTTTAAGGCATGCACTTGACTAGAAATATGTCTTGGACAAGCCAACAAATAAAAAAACGCACAACCCTCTATATTCATTTCCTTCGAAGTATCACTGGACAGTACTGGGGAACGCAAAAAAGTATTCACGCAATACCTCGCTAGGCACCCAGCAGTGATGTCAATTGAATTTATTGTTTTTCAACGCCAAAAGACATTCCCCTGTTAAACAGCTTATAACTTTTTGTCCTATAAGAAACGAAGTTAAGTCTTCAACAAAGTTGTAAAGCGGAAAATTAAAAAAATGACATCAATTCGATTCAGTCTAATAATACATTCAACTATAGTTGTATGATTGATTTTGTGCATTCAACTATAAATACAAAAGATTCAACTATAATGTACGGTTGATGTCATACATTGAACAATAATTATAGTAGATTCAACAACAACAACAACAATATGATTGATATGATTATAAAGTTGATGGATTCAACTATAATAATATGATTGAATTAATTATAAATATGATAGATTCAACTATAATAATATGATTGATTCAATTATAGATATGATAGATTCAATTTTTGTCAAAAAAAAACGTCTTAACTAATCGGTTCCAGAAGACATCCTCAGAAATCCATGCTTCTGCATCCGGCAAAGATTGACCTTGTGATGGGAAAATTCACTTAATATCATAACACCAATCTATCATACGCTGACTTACCAATGCTAGTTTCCTGTGGGATCCTGCCAGGATCACGTAAAGGAACGTCGAGACCCACGTCGATTTTGCGGGCAGTCAAACTGTGTGTATCTTTCCCAATTCCAGGAACTGTCGGCATACTACATGATAGCAGCCAGGAACTGGTAGAGGAAAATGTTTCCTCATCGCAGGAGAGCTCAGGAACTGTCGGCTGAGCTCTAAAAACAGCACTACGATCGCTGCAGGGAAGACGTACTGGTCTCACACTAACGATTTTTTTTTAAATTTTGCTGATGAATTCGGCTGAACACTATTGTATTCAAGTACCACACAATCAATCATAAAAATATAGTTTAATTTACTAGATTTATAGTTCAATACCTAGAATCAATCATACATTTGTAGTTGAATCTATCATATTTTCGGTTTAATCAATTATACCACCAACCAGAAATGTATAGTTGATTCTATTATATTTATATTTGAATGCCTAAAATCAATCATACTATTGTAGTTGAATTTATCACATTTACAGTTGAATTTATTATACCACTACAATTGAATCTATCGTGTTTATAGTTAAATGAGAGACGTCAACCAGGAATGTATATTTGAATCTATTATATTTATAGTTGAATGCCTAAAACCAAACTACAGTTGAATCTATCATGTTAATTATTGAATCAATTATATCATTACAGTTGATTCTATTATATTCATGGTTGATTGCGTAAAGTCAATCATCAGTTTGTAGTTGAGTCTATTGTATTTATAGTTGGATGCGAAAAAACCAACAACGCTTTGATGATTGATATAATCAGCTGAAATAATTAGAACAACTGTGGTCTTTTTTCTCCGTGTATTTTTCGGTGCTTTTTGCTAACTGTTAGTAGCTTACCTAACTCGGATAATATAAGCTTATATAAGGGAGGGATAAGTTACACATTCATCAATCGAAAACGCTCACTGAAGAAGATGGTAAGTTGCTATCGAAAGACCGGTATCTGAATTATTCTTATACCGTGGTTGAAATAAAGGGAATATATGAGAAACATGGTTGGCAAAACTCCTCAGATCGGCTTGTACAGTGAAAGAGAGTGCAGTTTTTTTTTCGTCTGCTCCCTCCAAGCTGTGCGGGGAGAGATAAATCGTTAGCTAGAGCTTTCACATTTGCTGATGAAGAGAATCCCCTTCTCCAGAAAATCTGTTGCGCACAGTGATGTCAACCTTCCAGACTTTATCTGGATCTTCCAGACTTTTTGGACTTTTGCCAGACATTTTTCAGGTTTCCAGACCTCCAGACTTTTGACATTTCTTCCAAACAATTCCAGATTTTTGGGTTAGGACACTGTTCCAAATACTAAGAAAATTCAAATTGGTCATGTGGTCATGGTGTAATATGCCAGGGAACGATTTTAATTAATGAATTATGAACTCAGAAGTGTTTGAAACCTATTAAAATGGCAAATGATTCGAAGGTATATGTTACACATTGAGAGTACGTGATTGACAGTGACTGAAACATTCGATGAGGGGCTATCTGCAACATTAAGATCTGGCGACCAAAAAAATAAGGTCACCACCTTCAAAACTTAGCTATCCAGACATTTCTTTTTTTTTAATCTTCCAGATTTTTTCGAAGAAAAGTTGACAACCCTGGTTGCGCATTGTGTTGAGGAGAAATCTGAGAGCTAACACAGTTGTTTCTTGGTACGTTCTCAAGAAAAGGTGCTGCTCTCCGAACCAAAGGTGCCAGAGGTGTCCTGATTTTTAAGGATTTGTTAGGTGTCTTCAAAACATTTACTTGTTAGACAGTTCCCCATAACGTGAAAGTATTAAAAATAAGTGACAGTGTTTCGAAAAGTTCACAAAACTCGATCGTCACTGTAGTGCGCGATAAGACGTCAAAATTTGATGGGATGACGCAGACTGAAACCGGAACTAGTTCGGCATAAAGTTAGGCTGTTAGTGGCGGTGATCGCAGCAGATCTTTTATACAAAAGTAATTAGCAATAATGTGGCCGAGATTTACTTTAATTATTAATATTTCATATTATTTAGGTTGTAGACGCGAAGTGAGTTGAGTGCTTAGCAAAATACGGAATCGTTAGTGCTATTTTATTCGGTGATACTTATTCGCCGGTAGGTAGTTTAGTGCGCATTCGCAAAACCATAACCTAAATCCAAAACTTACCATCATTTTAGGGCACTGCGTTGTCAGTCTAGATTTGGGAACTTAGCTTGTTACTTCCGTGTCGGTCAATTGAGACCTAAAGTAAATATTACCAAAATCTGGTAAAATTATACAATTTACTCCAACATTTGTTTAATAACCTACAGGAACCGCAATAACGCGAAGATAACAGTCGGTACAGAATTTAATTCCTATATAGAAGGTCACTATTCAGTGACCTATTATTATCCATCATGAATTCCACCTATTATTAACCATCATGAATTCCAAGTTTATAATCGATTTGTTAAATTCTAGTTTTGAAGCATCTATAAATAAACGGCTATTGAAATTCAGCCCCTGCCTTCGTTCTGTGCTGATAGACAGCATACTACGATAAAAATTAAAACATCAACTATTATGTTTGAGGAAATAGAGACAAAATTTGTTCTACAAAGTTATAGATGTCGACTGCTTTGATTCAGTAGAATTATGCAACCAAGGAGGCTCACTCACAACACATAATAGAGGTTAATGCGTTAATACCCTTTTTTTGCCTTTCTGTGTCAATATTGCACGACAAATTGCTCGTCCTCTTGATCTCCCATAACACCCCACAACACCCTATTAACATCTCGAGTACATGCTGCTGTGTTCCTCCCGTTGAGCCTGTGCTGGTGCTGCTTGCTGCTAGCTATTAGGTTAGGTACCCGGACTGAACGGAGCGCGCGAGGTTGTTGTCTTCTGAGCCGATCAGATCATACGTGGGATCTCTTCTCTTGTCGTTGACTCACAACAATAATAATACTTGCTCAGCAGCACCAGGCAGCAAGCATGGGTCCAAGTCATTTTCGAATTAGCAGAAGGGAACTCTGCTTCGGCTGCTTGATCCAGTTGGCTTTGGCACTGAACTAAAACCGATCCAACCAAAGAGGTGTACGTAGGTACGTGCGGGTACCTATCCACATACAGAGAGCGAATGGAAACAGGTTCCTTGTGGGAGCACAGCTCGGGAAGAAAAAAAAGCACGGTTTGCCAGCCTAACAGCCTGGGCCTGACCAACAACGAACCAGTCTCTGTCTTTGCTTTGCTTAGCTGCCTTGGCTGCCTGCTGGTTGGGTTGGCCTGCGCACAGCTCTTCTTTCGGACACTTTATTGAGGCTGTGAGTTGCTTCGGGTGTTCTTATTTTCTTCCTTCATCGTCCAGAAGAGACCACTCAAGTCATAATGGTGGATCTGGTTGGTTGAACTTTTCCCGTGTTTTTCGAGTTTTAATATGTGTAGGATAGAAAAATTTGGTCTAAAGCTAAAAATGAGCATTTTGCTTAGAAAAGTGTCTCCGTGTTTAAGTTTTTAAGCGGATCGTTCCAAGAGGTATGGTGAAAAGCAGTAAACTAAAGTATTAATTTCCAGTGTATAACGAGTTACATTTTCACGTTGTTTGTACGTTTTTACCGGAAGTCTCCGATTCGTACAAATCCTCACCTGTCGTACCTGTGTTTTCGTTCATGCCGTCAGCGCTGTGCTGTGATGTGAACAGATGATAATTACGAAAGTAAATAGCGTAGTATAGTATATACACGCTCGAGCAGTCGGTGCAATGAATCATTTCGATATCGAATAGTAATTCGGATATTTACAGGCTCATTAATACTTTGATTTTTTTCTCAAATTTTATCTTTGCAGATGTTTGCTTTCACAAATTGCTACGGCCGGATAGCATAGAGGGAGCAAAAACCTCACAGACAGCGGGTCAGAATCGGCGTTCAGATTCAGACACAGCCAGCAACAACAAAAAATACACTCTGCACGCGTGGGTTCGAGGCCAATACCGTGAATCAGCAACAGCAGCAGCAACGAAGTGACGATTGCTCATCCGTGAACTATTGCTACTAAGGAAGAATTAATATCCGCTTATTTTGTGGATTGCACTTGTGATATCTATAGGTTTTAAGGAAACGCACTGGATTCTTTCAAGAGAGAAAACGATAGAGTGATGCTTTAGGAAAATTGATTCAAAACAGATAGAAAAACGTCAACGATGACGAGTATATCGTACAAGACGACCACGGCAACCGGGGGAGATGCAAACGGATGCATTGCTGCGGCTGCCTCTTCGTCCTCTTCGGCTGTGGCCGCTGTGTCATTGATGGCGGACAAGTCGATTACGATGAACCCGTCCCAGACGGCTTCCGCTCCCATTGATCTGGATAACGATCTGATCTCAACTCTGATAAAGGCCAATGCGTCCAGCTCGCTATTTGTGGCCATGACCGGGGTACCGCTCCTGCAGAACAACAATTATCAGCTCAATAGCACTAGCACTAGTTTGTACAATAATGATAGCAATAGCAATGGTAAGACACAGTCAAATGACAAACTCAACAGTAGCAGCAGTAGTACTGCGGCTGCCGGAAATCTTCCCGGTGTCACGGGAGAGGACTACGAACGAGGCAAATACAAAAACCCCCACGAAGTCATGCTGCTGTACATGAACAAGTTGACGCAGTACGAGCATCACGAAATCTATCAGTACCCCAAGATTTATTTCATCGGGGCCAACGCCAAAAAACGGAGGGGCATTAGTAACTCAGAGTACGACAACGAGCAGGGCTCGTACATTCATATCGCACATGACCATATCGCGTACCGGTATGAGGTGCTCAAAATCATCGGCAAGGGCAGTTTCGGCCAGGTAGTGAAAGCCTATGACCACAAAAATCATCAACATGTAGCACTAAAAATGGTCCGGAACGAGAAACGATTTCATCGGCAAGCGCAGGAAGAGATCCGAATCCTGAAACACTTGCGGGCGCAAGACCGAATGAATTCAATGAATATCATCCACATGTACGATTATTTCGTATTTCGGAATCACATGTGTATTACGTTCGAGCTGCTGTACATCAATCTGTACGAACTAATCAAGAAGAACAAATTTCAGGGCTTCAGCATACAGCTGGTACGGAAGTTTGCTCACTCCCTACTAAAGTGTCTGGATGCGCTTTATAAAAATAAGATAATTCATTGTGATATGAAACCGGAAAACGTGCTTCTGAAACAGCAGGGCCGGTCCGGGATCAAAGTGATCGATTTCGGTTCGTCCTGCTTCGAACATCAGCGAGTGTATACCTACATCCAGTCGAGATTCTATCGAGCGCCGGAAGTTATTCTCGGTGCCAAGTACGACATGGCGATTGACATGTGGTCACTGGGTTGCATTTTGGCGGAACTTTTCACCGGATTCGCCCTGTTGCCCGGCGAAGATGAAGCCGATCAGCTAGCATGTATCATAGAACTGATCGGAATGCCTCCGAAGAAACTGCTCGATACTTCCAAACGAGCGAAGAATTTTATCTCGGCCAAGGGATATCCACGGTATTGCAATGTAAAAACCCTAGAAGATGGCACCACGGTGCTGACGGCAGGATTCTCTCGTCGCGGAAAACTGAGGGGACCCCCAGGATCGCGTAGTTTAGTGAAAGCTTTGAATGGTTGCGACGATCCATTATTCTTGAACTTCATCGAACGGTGTTTAAGGTGGGAGCCCGCCCTCCGGATGACACCCGAAGCAGCGCTGAATCACTTTTGGTTCCGAAGGTTGCTGCCTCCTTCCCCGAACGTAGCCACTATCACCACCACCAGCAGTCCTTCCACCTCCAGCAATTGCCAGATTAACAAAGTGGTAGACAATCCGTACCTGTATGGAGAACCTCAGGCGTCATCTCTAGTAACGACTACGACCTGCAACTCGCTTGTGGCATCCCATCACGGTAACTCCAGCTCTCTACAGTCACTCCAATCCGCATCGCTAACGTCGTCGGCGATCAGCATTCCAGCTGTAAGTGGCAGCCTAGGATCCGGTATCGGTGCAGTCGGATTGGTCAGCAGTGGAGGCACACTCGGCAGGACGGCCGCGACCACCGTCATCGATATTCCTTACAACTCGAACGACAAGAAAAGACTACTCAACACCTCCCCGCAGGCGGCTTCATCGCTACAATCAAATCCCGGACTGGCATCAACTTCCTTCGTAGACTACGGTAAGTTTAGTTAATTCATCGTCCCACGTAAACGCAATTCTGTACTGCTGCTACCTGCTACCAACACACACTATTATTCGTCCGGAACAGAACGATCGTCGTCATGATCAAGTGTGTGATCTTTTGCGCGCATTGCTAGCCGAAATCTCCTACATTCTTTCGGTACAACAGCTACTAAAACCTACCACCCACATATTATTGTCAATCTCTATCTCATATGGATGTCATTCTGTGGAGCTCTTCCAATTCTTACTTTCAAACTTCATGTACACACCACATTACCAACAACAACAATTCTAACGCAACTATACCGTTTCTAATTTGTTTGTGGTCTAACACTCTATTCGAGACTGTGTATAAAACAACAATTACACTGACGCATTCCGTTCGTGAAGAATAGTTAACGTCTCGCACAACAAGAGAAACATAACCCTCAGCAGCTAGAATCAAGATCATACTAACTTGCATAATAATTGCCAACAAAGAAGTTGGGTTTGGAGATTACGCGTCTCTCGTGTCGACCACTGGCACCAGGCAATGTTCTAGATGTGCAATATCTAACCTACTTATCTATTGCAGTATGTTGGTTCTTCGTTGTTTGTCGGTCCAATGATTGTCGATCAACTTTTCAATTGGCCTATGACCGGCTTCAGAGAAATCAATTAACCAAGCTTAGCTCTCTAGCATCTTGTCTATAATTGTTACCAAAATATAATTCTTCCATCAAATTTACGACAGAGGAAAATTTCACTGTTTGTTTCAACACTTTAAAGACCTACAATTTTGAAAACTTCTTATCAATTTATGCGGAGCAAATTCATAAGTGCAATACCATAGATTTTATTTTCCTTAAAGGCTTTTGAAATAAGTTGAGTAGATACTTATTTCACTTGCTGTACCCATATTCTACGTACCATAATAAATTTTTTTTACAAAGGAGATTAAGTGAAAGTTGTTGGTTTTAGTTATGCTCTGTTCTTCTGTTCTTCAAAAGCGAGGGATTTGCTGAAAAGCTTGTAATAAATCTTGTTCTTGTAAATTTTACGCTTTTCGATTATGACATTTATGAAACATTTAGCAAATGACATGTCATCGTTAGACGGCTTGTAAATGTGTGTAATTAACATTTGCTCTCATGCACGAATTCTAACGTAAAAAAAACTCTTGTCTGTGTCACGTCATGTACTTACGCTCATTCTACCCATCTTTAATTTCATTTATTGAACTGAACTTGATTTTGTTTCATAGATCGATAATTCAAAATTTATAATTCTTTTCGTTTCCGTTAAAAACAACTACAGTGGTCGTCATCGAATAAGCAAAGCTACAGTTTCCCATAGTGTTGTGATTTTTTTTTAAATGTTTATGACACACGATTACTCCGTTCTCAGAGTCTTGAACCTGAGGCTGGCCTAGCCCCAGTGATGAGTTGAGCTATCGGCTTACTGATGATTCGTCACTATCCAACACTCAAAATGGGAGCATAAATTGTAGCAACGAAATCAGCAACATATCAGGAAGATTTTTTTCTTCGCAAGGAAAAACACAAAGAAACGAAAATTCCTTCACTTTACACAGACGGAATGAGGAGAATCCCCTAGCAGAAATTTACCTAATATAATTTAATTTTTCAATGTTCCCATTCGTAATGAACATCCAATTGTAAGAGTTGCATGATGTGTGAGTAATATTTTTAAAGTAGCAGTTGTCGAAGAACGAGGAAAAACAGTATACATTTTTGTAATGTAGAACGAATTTATATGTTAGAAATAAAATTTAAAGAATGCGAGAGAGAGATTAAAACGCAATACTGTTTGTGTCAGCAAGGTGCAGCGGCAGTGGCGAATCGTTCCCCGGGAAATAAACTTCGACTATTATATAGGTCCGTAGTGCACTATTTTTAAGGCAATGTGACACTCACACTTATGAAAGAAAACAAAAACAAATGAGAGACAATGCGATTCAAAACCACAACCACAAACCAACCCACATGCACACGTAAACTTACTCACTAACTTGCTGGTAGGATTATCCCAATTAGTAAAAAGCAAAAAAAAATATAAAACAAATTATGCTATGAATGAATAAATAAGTTAAACAATAAATTACACTGCTTTAGTGCTTAGGTAAATAATTAGCAAAATGTGAGTATGGAAGCAAAAAAAAAAAAAAAAATAACAAATCGAACAGATATAAACAAGGTGGTAAAGTCCTTGTGTGGATAACTTGGCTTATGTGAAGCAAATCAGTCAAACGCGGAACGATAGTATCCATCATCAATACAATAATCAAGTTCGCTAACTGCTGGTGGCTGGTGGAAGTTAAGCTATCAAAAAGAAGCAGAACGAGAGAGATAGTAACGAATTAACTTTTTACGATTGTTGATAGGCTGCATAATTAGACAACTACACACGCATGTAAGAGAAACACTAGAACGAAAAACCACAAGAAGGACATAGGAGGGTGAGATGCTATGAATGCAACTGCGAGAAAGCAGGATTACAACCAGTTTTATTAGACGAGCGTCGAGCGGAGGTTAGTTGGAATCGCAATTTTAATAGACACTAATCGAAAGAGTGACACTCCCCCGTTCGTTGAATGATCGAGGAAAATTTGTATAAACCAATTTGTTAGGGCTTTTGGAGGTAAATTAATAACCAGTTCATAAAACCAAAAACAAAAATTAAGGCTGTTACATGAGCGCATATCGACTGCATAAAATAAATTATACTGAATAATAACCAACTACTTATAACGATAGCATATTGAAGATTGAAAACACTTTGATTTTGGTAGTTATCGAAAGATTTGAGGATAAATTTTCTGTTCATTAACCGAGTGTCCGGCCAAAAAACAACAGTTCAGTGCTTGGCTTAAACAATTCCTATATTTCATCATTTGGCTTAGAATTTTGCACTCTTTAATCCGATTCGGGATTCTTTCTTGTCGCGTTGGATTGATAACAGGTCAATATTAGTCTACCATAAACAGTCCTCATATATTAGACCATTCAAGCCAAGTTCGATCCATCGAGACGTCAATTATTGAAAAATATTTGATTTACTAAACGCTAGAAAGGAGTACGCAAAATACTGAACAATAAAAGATACAAAGATCATGTTGTGACAGTCATTTAGTGATAAATGGTAAAAAATTGAAAACACATTTTTCAACCTAGAAAAATCAAATATTCACAAACAAAACGAAATTTCGAAGCAATCATCTGAAATAAGTTTTTTAACATTTTCATAATACGACAGACAACTAAAACTTTCAAAAAAATCAACGAATTGAATAAGTCACATGTCAATTTTTGATTTGTGGCCAATTTTTTATCCAAAAGAATTTCATGAATTTCATGAAACCCATCCTGAAATTAGTATGATTGTTGCAATGAATGCGTTTGTTCAAAGATACACGCACAACTCTTCTTCTTTCCTTCGATATTTCTTTTCGCCATGTTTTCAACGTTTGTAGAAATTGTTTAGGAACCAGAACTTTTCCAAAAGCAGCATTTATTACTAGCCAAAAACTACCTACTGAACAAAAGCACAAAAAAAGGGTATACTTTTTTAATTAGATAATTCATCTACTGCACTGAGATTGTATCTTACCTGTGCTTGCATTTCAAGTCAACTCACTGCGATTTGTTCATCAAAATTTATTCTTTCCGCATCATGCATTTAACTAATACCGTATTTGTTTTCTCCCCTCGATCAGTGTTCCACCGTACCCGACAAAAACAAACACAAATCTTCGCCGGTGTATTGCTACCTCACTCACTCACACGCTCTCTCGCAACACTGACAAAATTTTCGGGGCACTACCGCTCGATGGCAGTGCAACACCAGATCAAAACCAGTGCAACACTCGGCATAAACAAATACGGTATTAGACTATTGCATGTGGGTCGATAAATGAAAGTAGTTTGGTAGAACAGTTATTAGGGATGTGCAAAACGACACAAGCTAGCGAAATCGAAGGAGCACGCCCAAAAAAAACTCAAAGGGAAATCAGTTACAGTAAGGGGAATTAAACTGCCAATAAGTAAGAACCAACTGCTAAGCTAAGAGAGATCATCGTAACTTGTCATTCTGATTGCATTCGTCACCCTTCGCCCAGAAAAAAAAACAACCTAAAAGTGTAGTACCTAGTTAGTTGCCCATTCATCAACAGTCGGTCTCAAAAGATTTCCCACTAGGATCAAATATTAATCAAACCAGAAACACTCACCTAATCGATGTCATAAAATACCACCTACTCGCCACACATACACCCGAAAAGAACATACTTAAAACCTCTGTATCTATAATTACTGACTAGAACTGATAATCCACCCCGAAAAAAAAACGAGAAACAATAATTGCTTTCCCAAAAAAAAGGTCAAACCTTACAAACCCCGGGTCAGGAAAGAAAAAGCGAAGCCACTTCATCCACTGAGAACCATTTATAGAGCCATTTTATTCAAAGTCCTAATCGTAACAAACAACAATATTAAACTTACTACTCGTGTATACAATCAACCAATCAAACAAACAGATTAAAACATTTCTACAGCGTGTCGTACTGAAATCAGGACTCAGATTGTTTGCTTTTAACGTGTGAGATGTCCCATAAAATAGAACTAGAATTTTTCATTTTGATCCAGTTTATAGTCAACTCATAGAATTGAAACAGCATTTTTTATAAAGCTCTTTTGGTTAAAATAAAAATCTTTTTCAAATTTTGAAACATGAGACAATTTGGTATAACAGTAGTTCGTTTCCTACCAAAAACTCTCGATCGTAAAATTAGTTGAATGAAACGATACATTTATGACATTTTACTAAACAACCATATTCGATTTGCGTTTGATTTGTGTTAATACACACTTAGTTGTTTTTCTTTTCGTTTTGGCTTTTTAAAAATAGGTTTGCAAATGTGTTCATTTCATTCACTTTTTTCTGCTCAAATCGTGCACTTTGATTCAACCACACATACTTAAGGAATTTTCTATTTCGAAGTTATCGAAATGGATCTCCAGTTCCGATTCGATGATGATAAACATACAATACACTCTGCACATCCACTATGTTTTATTGTAAAAAAACAAGCCAATGCTAGCTATTCTGTACATTATTACTCCATTGAAGCAAAACAAGCAGACACTTATACCTAGACTAAGCTGCCCGCGAAGAATGTTACATTCTTTTTTTTCTAAGTGAAAAACCAATAGCGAGAATACAACTACACTAAATCGCTGAAACAATGTTACTGTACCATAAGAAAGTAATTTGTGAAACAGAAAAACAAAATAACAAAAGGACTGTATTACTAGTAAAGGTAACTAAATATAATCGAACAATATTTGTATAGTTAAATAAATAATAAAACAGCAAAAAAAAAAAACTCTAAAAAGCGACGTGAAGTTAAATTTTCTAACTTCCCGACACCGAGCTGGGTTGACGACACTCAGACCGGAAAGTCCGGACAGATCTCATATGTCCGGAATGTTCCGCGCTGCCGTTTTGATTTTGCATAACGCGCAACTTATGTAGACAGATAACTTTTGACGACAATTTCTGTTTAGTTTTTTTTTCTTGCCTCTGGTGGGACTTGATTCTCTCAAATCGATCCATTCTATACTTGAGCAGTGGCTGCTACATTCTGTAAAGAGGTCTACTTCCCTTAGAAAAAAATTTAAAAAAAAAGAAAATACTCAAAAAAGGTCAAGTCCCTCGCGGTCCGGTAAATGAATTTGGAAACAGTACTGCTTGTTTCAGAAAAATGTTTGTGAAAATAATTGAAACAACCAATTTATGTAAGCAAAACCTCCAACCTGTGTATAGACCATAAATAAAAAAATAATAGCGAAATGGTAACCATTCAACAAAAAAAAAGAACATTGATTTACTGTTTGTAGTTGACGATCACATACACACTATATTATTGGTAAAGGCAGAGAATCGAAAAAAAAACAAAAATTATTACAGCTACTGCAAAAAGTATGCAAATTATTGATCATCATTGAGCAGAGCAAAGCGAACAGAAACAAAAAACTTTCAAAAATAAGCAAAAAAATAAACTAAAATTAAAAACGTTATTGCGAGTGAAAGAGCGCGCACGTGACGATAACGTGTGCGTGCGCGCGCGCCCGAGAGCTAGAGAGAGCGAGAGAGATAGAATCCATTCTAAGATTTAGCAATTTGATGCAAAACAGAAACAAGTGAAATTACGTTGTAAGGTGAAACAAAAAACAAGTATGTATAGAGACAAACAAAACAAAACAAACAATTTATGTCGGAAGAAAAACAATGGAAAATCGTTGAAAAAAAAATTGCTGCATTTTTTGTTTTTACTGTGTCTAAGCTGTATCCGAAATGAGTCCTTGAAGGTTATCTATGTATATAAAAATGGATTTCTGTATGTCTGTCTGTTCCCTATGGACTCGGAAACTACAGAACCGATTTTCGTGAAACTTGGCAGGTGGGGGTATTGGAGGCCGGGTAAGGTTCTTATTATCGTTTGAGACCCCTCCCTCTCTTATGGAGGGGGAAAAGCGGCCTCCCAAACAAAAGGAGGCAATTTTTTTGCATAACTCGAGAACCAATCAAGCAAATGGTATCTGTTACTCGCGCCAACTAAATCAGCAAACCTCGTTCCTGTGTCATGAATCTCGCAGCTCGCGACTTCGTCAAAGCGGTGTCATTATCACACCGAGAAGAAACAACGAAAGAAGAGGAAGATTCGAAGAGTGTTTGTCGTGCAACCGCGTGAAAATTGTAAAGTGTTCGCAAAACTATTTTCGTGGGCATTTTCTCTTTCGAGGTAGTTTGAGTAGTGTAACTTAAAGCCGGATAAATCTAATTAGAATTCTTTTTAGTTTAGGTGGCATAAAAGCCCTTTAGTTACTCTACGTAACACCTTCCGCTCATATCAGCGCATCAGCGCACAATATTAAGTATGCACTTCGCAAATCTTATTAAGCATTGGTAATAATCAGTTTTTCCTTATCAGTTATTTGTTTATTCAATCAACGGACCAAGTATAGGTCCAAATGACGACTTAAAGTTAAAGTTACATAAAATTTACATCTAATTAGCGATTTCTTGATATTCTTAAAACATTTCTTGGGAAAACATCCCGCGAATCGACGAAGTCGAAGAGCTCGGAAAAGCGGTTGAACGTTTTCATTACACCGATGAATGCACTATTGGCTCCATAGTTGTTCAATCGAATGGGGACATACAGTTGAAGGTCCTGGTTTCTCAGTCACACTAAGAGGAATAGCTTCCAGTAGCATAGGACAATCGATACGCGATGTCAGTAGATCGGCGACAAAAAAAGCTCGTGCTGCATTTCTTCGGGCTTGAAGAGTATCTATGTCTATAAGACGACATCGATGTTCGTAGCTTGGCATGTGGAACGGGTCTTGCCAGTTAAGGTGTCTGAGGGCATAACGCAAAAAGCGCCTCTGGATAGCCTCGAGCCGCTCATTACCGTTCTGGTAGTAAGGACACCAGACAGCTGAGGCGTATTCGAGGATGGATCGAACTATGCTGCAATACAGGCTCTTCAGGCAATACACGTCCTTGAATTCGTTGGCCACTCGAAATAAAAATCCGAGGCTTCTAGAAGCTTTATCGACGACGTAGTTCGTATGTGTTTTGAATTCCAGCTTACGGTCGAGTATTACGCCCAAATCATTGATGTGGTCCACCCGCGCAATGGACTCATCTCCTAAGAAGTACTCCGCACAAAAAGGCTGTCGTCTTCGAGAGAAACTGATGACTGCACATTTACTGCGATTCAAAGGCAGGCAGTTGATGTCGCACCACTGTGCGAAAAGATTAAACCGGTTTTGCAGAAAATCAATGTCGTCCTGACCGTTTATGGCGTAGAACAGTTTATGAACGTCAGCATAACAAAGTTTCGGGCCGTCAAGGAGTGTGAGCACATCGTTGAAATAGATTAAGAAGATGATCGGTCCTAAGTGACTACCTTGGGGCACACCAGAGGAAGCAGAGAACTGGCTGGAGAGAGTGTCTCCAGTGCGAACTGTCAATTTACGTCCAGTTAAATAACTGCGGAACCAGCCAAGTAAAGGTCCGCAGAATCCTAAGCGCCCAAGCTTACCAATGGTGATATCGTGGTTCACCTTATCAAACGCTGCTGACAAATCAGTATAAATGGCGTCAGTTTGAGACTTCGCAGCAAAACTTTCGTGTACATAGGAGGTGAATGTCAACAGGTTAGTTGTCGTAGAGCGTTTGGGTATAAAACCGTGCTGATGGATTGAAAAATTTGGCTTACAGTACGAGAAAATCGGATCTATGACGACTTATTCTAATAGTTTGGAGATTGCACATAAAGCAGAAATTCCTCTATAGTTGTTGATATCTCTCCGGTCCCCCTTTTTATGGACTGGAAACATGTAGGCTTCCTTCCACAGTGAAGGGTAGGTGGCTCTGTCAAGAGAAGCTTGGAAGATGAGTCTTACAGGTGTCAGTAAAACAGGCATAAATCGTTTTAAAAAGGTAGATGGTATACCGTCCGGGTCAGTAGAGGGAGTTTTTGAGCTTTGCCGCTGCTTTAGATATGACCGCATCCTCTACTACAATCGTGCTCATGCTGAAGCCGAGTGGCGAAACATTCCTAACAGCACTCTCCACGTGTTCTGGGGATGGCGAAGCAGTAGCAAAGGTACTCGAGAATTTTTGAGCAAAGAGAGCACAGATTCCGCCATCAGAGTTCGCAGTGTTGCCATCCAGAAACATTTGAGTTGGAATACCAGGTTCATTCCGCTGACTTTTGACATGCTTCCAGAACGATTTTGGGTTATACTTGAGGTTACGTTGTACTCGATAAAGATAATTTTGATAACAACGCTTACTGACTTTTTTTATAAGCGGAGTTCAGTCTTCGATATACATCCTTAGTTTTGGAGGATTTGAGCTTATGGTGATTTCTAAGAGCACATCTCTTCGTCGTCTTCAGTCGACGCAGTTCTTTCGTAAACCACAAATTCCCGGAAGTCGTTCGCTTTGGCACGTGGCGGTCGATAACGTAATTTAAGATATGCGAAAAGGTTTCGACCGCAGCATTGGGATTCAATAGATTGAGTTCAGATTCCCAGTCGATGGTGACCAGGATATGGGAGATAGCATCGAAATCCGCTTTCTTGAAGTCGAGATAGGAAGGTGCTGATTTTTCGACAGAAGCATGCAATCCAGTGACCTCGAGAGGAACCATTAGAGCTGGATGATGCTGAACTGCCTTAACGAACGGGGCAGGAGCCGAATCAATGGTCGGAACGCGAGACCCATCGCTAGCAAAGCAGAGATCCAACATACGGCCGTTAGTAACTCTGTTAAATTGACGCAAGGTTGGCGGAATCAGGGAGTCTAGTATGATGTTTGAAGGCGCCGAGAATGTAGAGCGCACAGGATCTGGGTACAAAAAGCTACCATGGTTGGAGCACCACTTCAAACCGGGCATATTGAAGTCACCAATGACGAGAATATCGTCTTCAGGGGCGCAGAGAGAACTCACTTTGGATATGCAGCGAGAAAGAGACTCCGCCAGGGCGACATCTCGTGTGCGATCAGGGGGCAGGTACAGCACGCATACGTAGAGTTTTCGGTTGCCAAGATCTTTCGCTGTGGACAGAGTGGTAGGGTGCCCAGACTGGTACCGCATATAACAGAACACTTTATTTTTATTTACATAGATTCCGTCTTACGACATAACTTGACGAACATAATTCCTAAAATTCACTCGGTTCATAGCAACCGTTCTCCAATTTCTCGGGCACCCCACGTTCGCCATATCACGCTCCACTTGGTCTAACCACCTCGCTCGTTGCGCCCCTGCTCGTCTTGTTCCTACCGGATTCGTAGCGATCACCTGTTTTGCAGGACAGTCATCCGGCATTCTCGCAACATGTCCCGCCCAGCGTATCCGGTCAGCTTTCACCACCTTCTGGATACTGGGTTCGCCGTAGAGTCGCGCGAGCTCGTGGTTCATCCTTCGCCTCCACACTCCGTTCTCCTGTACGCCGCCAAAGATGGTTCTTAACACTCGTCGCTCAAATACCCCAAGTGTACACAGGTCCTCCTCGAGCAATATCCATGTATCGTGCCCGTAGAGAACAACCGGTCTAATAAGCGTCATATACAGGTTACACTTCGTGCGAGGGCTAAGTCTTCTCGACCGCAGTTGCTTGTGGAGTCCATAGTAGGCACGACTTCCGCTGATAATTCGCCTCCGGATCTCACGGCTGGTGTCATTGTCTGCGGTCACCAGTGAGCCGAGATAGACAAAGTCTTCGACTATCTCCAGCTCGTCGCCGTCGATTGTGACCTTGTTATTACTGGACAAGCGGGTTCGGTCGGTCTCGGATCCGCAGGCCAGCATGTACTTCGTCTTGGACGTATTAATCATCAACCCAATCCTTCCTGCTTCGCGTTTCAGTTTGCGGTAGATCTCCCCCACCGCCGCAGATGATCTGCCGACTATATCAATGTCATCGGCAAAGCAGATAAGTTGACTGGATCTGTTGAAAATCGTGCCCCGCATTTCGCCCACCGCTCGTCGAATAACACCAGGGTGGCTAGCGAACCGGGAAAACCGGGAATACCGGGAAAAACTTTGGAATTTCATCTCGTCACCGGGAAACCGGGAAAAAACCGGGAATTTCGGCACTTCACCGGGAAAATTGTCATGCTTGAGATTTTTTCACGGAATTTCAAAATTATTTCTAAATTAAAGAATAGTTTTCGGCAGTCTTGATATAGATTTATCTCATAAACGCTTATTTTCGTTCATTAGTAAACAACCAAAGTTTGAATCGCTTTTTTTTAACAAATTGCGGGGCAATTATATATCTAATTTTTTCGCTCTCCGCAAGTGTGCTATACTTACAAGCATCACCCCATTGTTGTAAATTTAATAATTAAACTATTATCGACAAAACTAACTACAGTCGAACCTGGATAAGTAAGAGTCCAAAGAACTGAACATTTTTTCTCGTTTATATGCCTTATGTAAAAATTGTATCGAAAACAAGCTCCTGCCGGAATATAAGGTCTTTACTCTGATACAGAATAATATCTCACATTCAAACGGTTAAAGTTCAGCCCTGTCTTATACACGATTTTCTATATTTTTACGAATCTTTAGTTCAAATGACTAGGGCACTACTAAATAGAGTGTCTGTCTCGGGATTTCCCGGGCAGGAATTCCCGGGAATTTGAAAAATTCGGGAATTCCCGATTCCCGGGAATCATAGTTTCGTTCCCGGGAATTCCCGACATGTATGAAATTATTTCTCTGGAAAAGCCTGATAGCCTCTGGAACCATACTTATTATTATTTTTGAAAATAAAGTCATACAAAACTTATTGAGAATATGGCGATTCCTGTGGCAGTAAACATTTTAAAGCCATTTGGTGCAATTTTTTCTATTCAAATAGATAAATTTAAAAAGATTATATGTACATATTACCACACCGTTTTCATCGGACGAAACCCCACAACACTTCGAAAAATATATGAACAATCGTGCAGCAGGCAGGCAGTTTGTTTTTTCTCAAAAGTAAC
The DNA here is from genome assembly GCF_029784155.1 of Uranotaenia lowii. Lineage (NCBI taxonomy): Eukaryota > Metazoa > Arthropoda > Insecta > Diptera > Culicidae > Uranotaenia > Uranotaenia lowii. The sequence continues at coordinate 26,206,224 of NC_073692.1, forward strand.
ATTTAAGCACTTGTTTACCTCTGGCTTTAAAAACCAGATAAATTTCAAAACTTTCAAAACAATTTTCAAAATAAAGAATACATTTTTTTCATATGAAGAAATAAACAAATAAAAGATAATTTTTTTTATTAATCCCTAATTGCATGAACGAATTCTTCATTTGACTTATTCAGACTATTTTATAGTTCCTTTGACTGTTTTTAATTTATCATTGTCGAAACAGTTTTCATTTATTTGATTAAAAAATAAGTTTAAAAACCTTATGAAGAGTTTGTGAAGTAGACAATGTGCAACTCGAGACCCCATACACCCAACCCTCGGGTAGTGGTCATATCACCTCTTGTCTGCAACTCCGATTCTCTACCTCCCCGTGGTACTAGCTGGGGTGCGAGCAACCTTAGCGGAGATCGGGTACCCAACCCCGGTGGATGCTTTGGTCGCATGCAGAATGAGTTAGGGGGCTTCGTACGCGTCTGTTCTCCATGTTAGGGGCGGCGTGCGGAGTGCAACAACGTCCTGGTGGTGTTCGGGACCCAAAACAGCAACATCACGACGGTCCTCCTGCGAGATAGTGGGGTTAGCTGCGGGCCTTGCGAGCCTGTGACTACTAAAAAAACATAAGCAACGAATAACGAACAACAAATTTCGGATGGAAATCGGCAAAGACCCACGCGACGAAAAGGGACTAGCGATTGGAAACTTGGAACATGGAACTGCCGATCTCTAAATTTTGTGGGCAGTACCCACGTGCTCTCCAACGAATTAAAGAGCCGCAAATTCGACTTCGTAGCGCTGCAGGAGGTATGCTGGAAGGGCTCCACGGTACGAACGTATCCAGATGGTCGTGCCATCTACCAGAGCTGCGGCAACACACACGAGCTTGGAACAGCTTTTATAGTGATGGGAAAGATGCAAAAGCTCGTGATCGGGTGGTGGCCGATCAACTCACGAATGTGCCGGTTGAGAATCAAGGGCCGGTTCTTCAACATCAGCATCATCAACGTGCACAGCCCTCACCTCGGAAGTACCGGTGACGACAAAGACGAATTCTACGCGCAGCTGGAGCGTGAATACGACCGTTGCCCAAAACATGATATCAAGATCGTCATCGGGGATTTCAATGCTCAGGTCGGCCAGGAGGAGGAATTTAAACCGACAATTGGAAGGTTCAGCGCGCACCAGCTGACCAACGAAAACGGCCTCAGACTTACTGATTTCGCCGCCTCCAAACGAATGGCCGTACGTAGTACTTTTTTTCAGCACCGCCTCCCACACAAGTACACCTGGAGATCACCGTACCAAACGCAATCACAGATCGACCACGTTTTGATCGACAGCCGGCACTTTTCGGACATCATCGACGTCAGATCCTGTCGGGGCGCCAACATCGAGTCGGACCATTATCTGGTGATGGTGAAGATGCGCCCAAAACTCTCCGTAGTGAACAACAAGCGAAACCGGCGCCCGCCTCGGTTAAACATCGCGCGACTGAAGCAACCTGAGGTCGCGGCAGACTACGCACAATCGGTCGAAGCAGCGCTGCCGGCAGAGGGCGAGCTTGACGAAGCCCCTCTCGAGGACTGTTGGGATACCATCAAAACAGCCATCAACAGTGCGGCGGAGAACGTCATCGGTTATGTGGAGCGATCTCGACGGAACGACTGGTTCGACGAGGAGTGTAGGAGGGTGATGGACGAAGAAAATGCCGCGCGGGCGGCAGTAGTGCAAAGAGGCACCCGTCGAAATGTGGAAAATCACCGACAGCGGAAGAGGCAGCGAGTCCGACTTTTCCAGGAGAAAAAGCGCCGCCTGGAGGAGGAGGAGGAGCTCCAGGAGCTGGAGCAGCTGCATCGTTCCCAAGAAACACGAAAGTTCTATCAGAAACTCAACGCATCCCGCAAAGGCTTCGTGCCGCAAGCCGAAATGTGCCGGATAAGGACGGGGGTATCCTGACAGACAATCGTGAGGTGATCAAAAGGTGGAAGCAGCACTTCGATGAACACCTGAACGGCGCACATGCAGGAGATCAAGACGGTGGGGGAAGGTACATCGCCGGCGTAGCCAACGATGAAGAGGAGCCACTCCCAATGATGAGTGAAGTTAAGGAAGCCATTCGCCAGCTGAATAGAAACAAGTCGGCTGGGAAGGATGGCATCGCAGCTGAACTCATCAAAATGGGCCCGGACAGGTTGGCCGATTGCCTACATCGGTTGATTATCCGGATCTGGGACATAGAACAGCTACCGGAGGAGTGGAAGGAGGGGGTAATATGCCCCATCTACAAGAAGGGCGACAAATTGGACTGTGAGAACTACCGAGCGATCACTGTCCTCAATGCCGCCTACAAAGTGTTGTCCCGAATCCTACTCCGCCGCCTAACGCCACAAGCAAACAGATTCGTGGGAAGTCATCAGGCCGGCTTCATGGAGGGACGGTCTACGACGGACCAGATATTCACATTGCGGCAAATCCTCCAAAAATGCCGTGAACACCAAGTCCTTACGCACCATCTATCTATTAATCTATTCATCGACTTCAAAGCCGCATACGACACGATCGACCGTAACGAGCTATGGAAAATCATGGACGAGAACGGCTTTTCCGGGAAGCTGATCAGACTGATCAAGGCGACGATGGATGGAACGCAGTGCTGTGTGCGGATTTCGGGTGAATTGTCGAGTTCATTCGAATCGCGCAGGGGGCTTCGACAAGGTGATGGTCTATCCTGCATGATGTTCAACGTGGCGCTAGAACGTGTTATTCGACGAGTCGGTGGGCGAAATGCGGGGCACGATTTTCAACAGATCCAGTCAACTTATCTGCTTCTTGCGATGACTTGATAGTCGGCAGATCATCTGCGGCGGTGGAGGAGATCTACCGCAAACTGAAACGCGAAGCAGGAAGGATTGGGTTGATGATTAATACGTCCAAGACGAAGTACATGCTGGCCTGCGGATCCGAGACCGACCGAACCCGCTTGTCCAGTAATAACAAGGTCACGATCGACGGCGACGAGCTGGAGATAGTCGAAGACTTTGTCTATCTCGGCTCACTGGTGACCGCAGACAATGACACCAGCCGTGAGATCCGGAGGCGAATTATCAGCGGAAGTCGTGCCTACTATGGACTCCACAAGCAACTGCGGTCGAGAAGACTTAGCTACACTCGCACGAAGTGTAACCTGTATATGACGCTCATTAGACCGGTTGTTCTCTACGGGCACGAGACATGGATATTGCTCGAGGAGGACCTGCGTACACTCGGAGTATTCGAGCGACGAGTGTTAAGAACCATCTTTGGCGGCGTACAGGAGAACGGAGTGTGGAGGCGAAGGTTGAACCACGAGCTCGCGCGACTCTACGGCGAACCCAGTATCCAGAAGGTGGTGAAAGCTGGCTGGATACGCTGGGCGGGACATGTTGCGAGAATGCCGGATGACTGTCCTGCAAAACAGGTGTTCGCTACGAATCCGGTAGGAACAAGACGAGCGGGGGCGCAACGAGCGAGGTGGTTAGACCAAGTGGAGCGTGATCTGGCGAACATGGGGTGCCCGAGAAATTGGAGAACGGTTGCTATGAACCGAGTGAATTTTAGGAATTATGTTCGTCAAGTTATGTCGTGAGACGGAATACTATGTAAATAAAAATAAAATAAATAATGAAGAGTATATTTTAAAAAAGTAAGAGCTTGTTTGTACGAAATGTTCGATAAGCTATGTATATTTGAATCAAAGTGCATACATTTTACATGTTTATGAATATTTCCCGGGATTCCGGGAATTCCCGGGAAACAGGCCATCAGATTTCCCGATTCCCGGGAACGGAAAAATGGCCGGGAAATGGACACTCTACTACTAAAGTTATTAATTGTTTTGTATAGAAAAAAACATTTTTTTCTTCAAATATGTCTTTGGATTTCCTCAAAAAGTTTAACCGCATTCAGATAATAACTTAAAATTTTCCTGCAATCTAATGATTTTGAGTTTTTTTTTAAGACAAATCTCCATTCAAGTTAACAAGCTGATTTGATATTATGTTTTGATGTATTTTTTTTACATATTTCTATACAAACTATACAGTTTTTTTCTAGAACTCTATAAAAATTCTAGAAAATTTTACAGTGGCTCAAAAGTGCTACATTATAGTTTCAAGATCAATTGACCTCATTTTTTTGCAAAACTTTTGAAATTGTAGAGCAAAACAACGAATAGAGGCCAATTTCTTTAGATTCGTTTTTAAAAATCATGAAAAAAATTGATACGAAAAGTTACGTGTTAGTAGCCAAAGTATTTGTCATGATTTCTAACCGTTTAACAAGTTTTGGGATACAATTGATAGAAATTTGAGGCCCTTCACGATTATTTTTTTTATTCACCATGGTTTTATATTAAAAAACGAGAATATTATATAGGAAAATCATCATTTATAACCGGGAAAAAAACCGGGGAGAAACCGGGAAAAACTTTGGAATTTGAAAACGAAAAATCGCTAGCAACCCTGAATAACACCTTCTAGCGCCACGTTGAACATCATGCAGGATAGACCATCACCTTGTCGAAGCCCCCTGCGAGATTCGAATGAACTCGACAATTCACCCGAAATCCGCACACAGCACTGCGTTCCATCCATCGTCGCCTTGATAAGTCTGATCAGCTTCCCGGAAAAGCCGTTCTCGTCCATGATTTTCCATAGCCCGTTACGGTCGATCGTGTCGTATGCGGCTTTGAAGTCGATGAATAGATGGTGCGTAGGGACTTGGTGTTCCCGGCATTTTTGGAGGATTTGCCGTAATGTAAATATCTGGTCAGTCGTTGACCGTCCCGTTGACAGAACACTGCGTGCCAATGAGCAGAAAACTGTTTTCAGAGCATGCGGGTCCTCAAAGTTGATTCTATTCCGACGTAGGAAGCCGAGCAAAGCAAAGCAAAGGCTTTGGTGGTGGCAATGTGTTGATCAAATGAGAGCTTTTGGTCAAACGAGGTCTTTAATAAAGGTTACTCTTTCGAAAGAGGTGCCAATTAAACCGTAGTCGTAGACAACAGAGGCTCTGGTTCTAAAAAAGCTTATACACTTACGTTTTTCGGCGTTAACTTCCATACCATGTAATCCGCACTATACTAATATAATCGGTCAATGTCCTCCTGAAGCGCAACACAATCCAATGTCGAGTCAATAGTCCGGTAGATTTTAAGATCATCTGCGAACAGCAATTTCGGCGATTGAAGAAATTTTGCCAGTTCGTTAGTAAAAATCACGAAGATAAGCGGTCCAAGATGACTACCTTGCGGAATACCAGACGGAATATCAAACACGGAGGAGTGAGTCCCACGAATGTTTATAAAGCCTTGATGATTCAGCAGGTACGAATACAGCCATTAAGTTGCCCACCCAGGGAATCCATATCGATCAAGTTTTTTTTACGATTCTGTGAGGTACTGTATCAAAACCCTTGACGAAATCTACGTATATCGAATCCACTTGCAGTTTTTTACTTGTTGCAGAATGCAAACCGCTGGCATAAGTCATTAGGTTTGTCAAGGTTGATCGTTTCTTGATGAACCCGTGCTGGACATTGGTGAGTATTGGAGTGGTGGCTGAATAGATTCTCTCATATATCAGGACTTCTAGCACTTTGGAAAAGCAGTAATGAATCGACATTTTTCTGTAATTCTCCACACGATGAGCATTTACTGACTTATGAATCGGTGAGATTGATGCGATTTTCCACAGAGTAGGATAAGTATCTTCCGAGATCGATCGATTGAAAATCATGCACAGCGGTGTGACAAGCGAAGCAACTATTTTCAGAACCAGCGATGTTGGAATTCCATCAGGCCCAGATCCTTTCGAGGGATCAAGAGAATTTAGAACTTCTTGTTCAGTGAAAACGGCTGCAGTAGACTGATATCATAGCTAGGTAGTGTATCAAAGTAGGGGAGATAAGGGCAACCGAGCACCCAGGTCATAATAAACACTCCTTTTTTCTACAAAAGTACGTATTTTCTTAAACAAATTTTCATGAGGATTTGTTTCGTACTACCTATAGTATTAATTTTTCACCAATAAAGAAATATCCTTTTCACCTTTACAGAAATATTAAATACCGTCAACTGGGGCAACATGCAACAATTTTCAAATTCAATGGCTTCTAAAAAACTTATGTTCACAATTAATCCTACCCCTTATGCATCAAAAGTTTTAAGGATGCTGGGGTATCAAATTGGCGTAGTTAGAAATATTATAGGTTTCTTCAGTTATTTTAATTTTCAAAAAACATGCGATTTTCACCCTCCTTAGAAAATGGGGTAACTTGCAACAAACTTTGTTTTAATGAAAAATCTTATGAACACGTACGAAATTTTATAGTTTTTAATATATTAAATTTATTACCTTAAAAATCATTACGCATGACAACACCAATTGCAGTAGTTTTTGGGTCTGTAATAACTAATTTTCACATTTTTTCTGAAAATGAAGATGCTGCATACATTTAAGGGTTAAATAATACTACGAAAAATTCTAAAAGCTGAAATCATTAAAATAAATGTTTGGATGAATGAAATTCCAATGTTTACTAACGCGTGATGCAAAACATTCATATTCCAACACATGGAAACGAGATTTACAAGGTATTTCTTTGATTTGCATTTTGTTGCATTTAACCCCAGACACCTAACGGAATTTTAAAAATATTTATTTAAAAAAATTGGGTGATTGTTCGAAAAATATATTTACACCAACAATGTTGGTATAACATGAGGAAACCAGTTAAAAGTTTGTAGGTAATATTATCAAGCCGATCCGTCATACTGGGTAAAGTTTTTTTCGGCATGAAAAAATGTTAAAATTTGTACATTTATTGCTCGATTTTTCAAATTTTACATAAAAATAAAAAAACTTAAGAAAATTAGCTTAAGATGTGAGAAATTATGTCATCATCATTTTGTGATCATTAAATGATAACTTTATTACAATACATTAAATTAAAAATTGATTTAATGTAGTGTTATATAAATGTTGCATCGAACCCCGCTGTTGCATGATGCCCCGTTTGACGGTAATTACCAGCTAGGTTCTCAAGTGACGAAAATATTATAATTTTTGAGCACCACCAAATAAGCTTTTATGACCTTTAAATCATCTTGATCCGAAATGTACGCACTGCAACATGATTTACACATTATTTCTCAATTTTCACCATCATAAAATTTTTGATTTTTGTCTTTAATCAATTTTAAAACGCGTTTTTACTTAAATTTGTTCACCTGGGGCGAACAGAGCACTTTTAATCAGAACAATATGAACGTTTTCTGCCGTATAATCTAGCAGCATATTCAACTCGATGAAGTCAACCGAATAATAGAGCTACAGCTTGACTTGTTTCATCTGTCGATTTGGCTAATTGGTAAGATGTCGGAGAGGTAATCAGTAGACTCGAGTTCGATTCCTGTTCGAGGGTTTTTTTTTTACATACCGTGATTGATTTTTTTGATTGTTACATTATACGGCTAGTAGCATCATCCGTCAAACAAAAAACTAGAAACATATTGTATGAGCATATGTTAATTCTTTGAATTTTACAAACAGACCTAGATTATTTTGTTACTGCTTTGTTTGATGAATCTCCGCCTCACCGCTTAGTGCAAAATTCATCGATCATAAATAAATGATAAATGTGAAAAAAAAATTCACTTTGACCAGGAATCGAACTCCAGCCTACCGATTACCTCTCCAACACCTTACCAATAGGCCAAATCGTCTGATGAAACAAGTCAAGCTGTAGCTCTATTATTCAGTTGACTTCATCGAGTCGAATTCGCTGCTAGATTCTCCGGCAGAAAACGCTCATCTTGCCCCAAAAATGGTGCTTATACTGCCCCAGTGGGGGTTCTCAATATGCCCCTACAGTGACTGGTTTTCAGCTTTCGGCAAAAAATTTTAAAATGCATTTTTGAACGTTTTTATCTACTTTTCAAGTTTCGTCCAATTAGGCAATAGACAATAGGAAATAGGCAATAGATTAGGCAATTTGAGTGTCTGAACACGAAACAATGATGTAATTCACATATTAAAGCTGTTCTCTATGGTTAAATAAGCGTTTTCCTTAAGGTGGCCATTATGCCCTTATCTCCCCTACACATTGGTTAAAAATCAGGAGTGACTGAGCTATACACGCTGCTAAAAAATCGGCAAACAAGCCAGCTGACTCTTTGATGTTTTCCGATGTGCGTCCTTGAAGCGTCACAGACAACGATGGGATACAGTTAGCAAGGCGGCGGCTATTGATGTATTCCCAGAATGTCGAAGGATCTTGTTTCACGTTGATATTAGAAATGTATTGGTTGAAAACAGCGTTGCGAAGAGTCGACGGGCTTTGCGAACTGAGTTGTTGAATTCTGCCTTTGGCGTTTGCAAGCAAACATATCTAAGACAACCCGCAAGCTATCGTCGATTCGATGACAGCAAACTCCTGATCGGTGGAGGCGTGCACTGGTAAAAATCCATCTGCATCCTCGTCGAAGGTCTAAAGAAAATTCGGTAGGTTGTAATCCTCAGCTACGACGACAATATCATTACTACTAACCATATTCATGAGGAATTCGAGAGCAGACATGTGAGACGCATACATGGCAGTTTCGCTATTAAGCCATAAGTAGGCACAGCAGAGATAGACATTGCGACTCCGATCTTTAATCCCGGAAAAAAGACCCCTTCTTCAGATGATGATCGTTTGCATATAACGTTGACGAATTGTTCTTCTTGGGACCGTAGAATCGGGGCAGACTTGGAAGAAGGAAATCTTACAGATGATTAAACCAAGAGGGAATGTTCCTTGCACTAATAGGAGTTCTCTAAGTTGCCAGCTACAGGTTGAAAGAAACGTTTCCGCTTTGGAATAAGAAACGGTGGATCTATTCACTGGGACGTTAGACTTCTGCGTTCAAAGAACATATATGTATAGCGGATCAAAAATGCGAACAAAAAAAAGAGGATTAAAGTTTCTGTTAGTTCGACAGTTAGTTAAATACAATGAAAATGAATATGATAATGAAGTTTTATCCTCGGATATGAATCTAAATGTGTGATACCTTGATCGCTCTGCAATTGAGATGTTAATGTCATCCGCTACATACGTTTTGTAATTCTATCTAAACCAATAATCATTAAAAAGAAAATAATTGAGCATTTTCACATCACTTCAAACAATCTACAAACGAATATTGCTTTTTATTGTATTACACTTTGTAAAAACCTGAACATTTTTAATTCTAAACAATAAATACTTCAAGTCCTGGATATGTGCACATCATAAAATGAAATTTTTACTTTTGATACTATCGACAGCCTTGTTTGATGATTCATCAGTTCTCTCAGTTTCCCCCGGCAGCATGCTCGTTACGTCCGTAGTCACAATCCTTCAAATAGTAGAAGCTGTTCCCGTTGATCAACTCGTGCAGGGTGCGCTTCAACCCGAGCAATGACGCCAGTCGATATTTGAGCGTAACCAGCCTAACTCTGTCCACCAAGGTGGCTATTGAGCGCTCCATATCCGGAGTTACGGTCGGTTCTTGTTGGAAGATTTTTACCAGGTTTTCTATCATGCCGTCGGTCAGGGTCATCCGGTCCAGAAAGTCTTCTAGGTAGTTGGCTTCTCCGTTTATTATGTAGTGCTGATACAGCGCGGTGATCCAATTGATTTCGTAATCGTATGTTCGAGCCACGATTAAGGCTTGCGGAACGCTGTAAGATTGGAAAAAATCAGTAAAATGTATGTCACTCAAAACATATGAAAATAACTTACCTCAAAGCACTGTTAACGTAATAAGCGAGATTCGACCCTTTTTCGTCTTTTTTAATATTAAGCACCGAAATACAGGTTATGGATTCGTCTCCGGTCGTTGGCTTCTCACCGATTGCTTGATTTACAAAAAAGATTTGCAATGCAACTAGCTCTGCGTTCGATGCAGCCCGTTGAGCTAGCGACATCTTGTTGTCCAGGAGATAGTTCTCCACCGCATGCATGTAGAATTCCATAGCCGAGTTCAGTGTGCTGGTAACATTCGGTGCGCACTGTAGTCTGGAAGCGGACACTTTCGGGCTTGCTCCGACCCCGCCATTCAAAGGAGTGGAGGTTTTCTCGTACGCAGCAAGCACTTGTGCGATAGTAGCTTTTGCTTCCGTTTCCCACGTTTCCGCTATTTCTTTGTACATCCGAAAGTGATGGGCTGCAAGCTTAAAGTATTCCTTCTGATCTGGGCAGTGCTCATGGAGATACGATATGATGGCCGTTTTCAAACCGTTGGTATGTCTTTCGTCGAATTGTCCTAGCAAAGATTCGAACTGGGCATTTTTGATCAATGTTTGAAAGCAGTAGTACATTTCCCGATATCGACCGATTCCAACTAACATTTTTACTACTAAACTCCACGACTTGGCATTGGTGAGGACAGTGTTCAGAGCTTTACAACGTTGAAGAATTTGAACGATACCTTCGACGGAACACTCGTGTACGAAACAATCGTGAGCCTTTACCAGAAGGGCTACGATGATAGTGTTCTGCTTTTTCAAGGATAATACTTGGTTCTTAAAAATTATTTTGAGTTTGTCCACTAAATCTTGGTCTATCTGGTCGTTGAAGCCTTCGGATATCGACTGTCTTTCGGGCGATTTCTCCAGTTTCTTGTACTGCTTAATTGCATCGCAAAAACGTAAGAGTTTATTGCCCAGCAATGTGGTGTTCGGAGCCAGCTCCAAGAACAGATGAAACTCTCGATCGATGTTATATCCCCACAGCACTTCTTGTATACCTTTCGAACCTGCCATAGGCGAACCTTGCAGCAGTAAGTAGAATTTCGAATGCACTACTGCAGCCACTATTTCGCTGGCCAAAAAGTCGGAAACAGTCGTATCGCTAAGACGATGTGCTGCGATGATATCGCTTACAACCTCTAACTTATGGATACAATCCAATTGCGATACTTCACTCAGAAAGCCAACCGGATCGCGAACTTTCAGTATTTCGGTATATTCTCGATCCAGATACATCGCAATTCGATAGGTGAGAACGATTCGCCGAGCTATCTGCTGTCCGTATTTGATCTTCCCCGCAAGGCCCTGAAAGAAAAGAAAATAAAGAATTTGCCTCGAATGATCTGAATTTCTCGATCACAACTTACGTTGATTGCTTCGAAGATTTCCTGTTTCTCGCGGGGAGGAAATTCTTCAAATTCCGAAGTGCCGGTGAGATCCATCGATTCGTTCATGTTCGATCTCATCGGAGAAGAGGTTGAGGTATTGGCGGAACATTGACTAAATCCACGGGATCGGAGAGTTCTTCGTTCGAAACGATTGGCTGTTCGCTTGTAATCCTCATTTAGCATCAACCGCTCTTCCTTGGATAGATTGTATAAACTACACAGCGATTCCGCTAGGCCCATGCAAAACACTATAAAGTGAAGATCAACTGGTCGTTGTTCGAAGATGGCTTGATAGCGCAGTGCTTGAACGATATCACCAGCTTCCAGCAAACGGTTGATTAACTCTTCGAGGCGTAGTATTTCGTCTGAATCGCTCAACTGTTGGTTGCTTACGGTGAGATCATCGATTGCCGCAACTTCCTTTAGTTCCAAAAAGGTATGTAAGAGTACCCCACGATCCCGACTGAGAGCTTTAGAGAAGTATTGGGAATGGTAGAGGGTCAATGAGGCCGAATCATCAAAGCAGTGGATGTACGCTAGAGCCATTTCATATTCTATGCGATCGCGATCAAATGTTTCGCTGGGATAGAGAGCATGAGATTTGATCAACTCCAAAGATTCTTTGAGTAGGTAATATTTCTTAACGTCGCCATACACCAGACGATTAGCGATATGTATGTAGAAGTTGATCAACAAATCCGGTTTAAGATCATGTCGCTCCATGTCTTCTAGATGTTCGGAAAAATTACAGGATCCCATTTTTTCGAAAGAATCGGTCCAGTGTTCAAAAATAATGCTTTCTTTGGGAAGATTCGTCAACTTTGTTAATTCTATCGCCTGTTTATATAGCTTCGCCGATACAAGTTGGTCACAGATGCTTTCAAAAATTGGTTGCAGGTTGGGGGATTGATCGTAAAAGTAAATAAACTTAACTCGAACATGAGTGTTTTTTAATATGTTCGCGATTTCGTATAAGAGAGTAAAATTCGTTTGCTGCGTAAAGTAGATGATATCGGATGAAACTAACGACTTCAACAGCCGCTGTTGATCGTAATGAGATTCGAAGCTATAATCCAAATGCAACGTTAACAATTTGGCAGCGTGTTTGAGGATTTCGGCTTTCGGTAAACCTAGCAGTGGACAGTCCGAGGCATTCTGGAGAAACAATCTCAGCTTGTCGGTTGTTTGTTCCGAGAATTTGATCAACGTTGTTTCAGTGACATACTTTACCAAATTGATAAAGTTTGACTCCGGGTAGAAAATATCCAAACTATCTTGCAGTACGAACGAATAACCCTGGATTAGGCAATACTCAGTGAGGTCCTTCATCAGCTCCACTTCCTGTAACACGGCTATTTTATCTAGGAAAGGGTATTCCACCGATACTAATAACCAAACCAGCCAACAATATTTCCTATTGGCTTCGGAAGTGATTCCAGCCATTACCGCCAATAGGGGCCATTTCCTTCGAATCGATCGATCCAACAGATTGAGGAAGGTACTGCATTTCTCGGTAACGGGGCTCTTACTGCCGATAAGTAGTTTCTTCAAGCCTTCAAAACTCAGCAATTCTACATCTTCCTCACAGTTGCGAGCCTGTTTCGAGCACAGCAATATGGTTGCAAATAGATCTCGGTCGTACTGCTCGCACAGGAAACGTGCTCCATCATACTCGCCAACCGAAGTAGAATCCTCTGCAATCGACGATGATTCACTAGGTGTTTCTCCAGCTCCAGGCTGATGACCAGAACCGGCAACAACCGGCGGTGGTGTTGTGTCGTTGTCGCTTGTCGAAATGCTCGAGTGACTATCGGCGTTCACGCTCGTGGCACTTCCCTGGAAAGGAAGGGTAGAGGAAATTAGAACGAATTAATTGATTATTCGCCAAAAAGTTGGTTAGGTCAGGCTGGAGATAACCTTTTCTTGGTTTTTAGTTGACTAGAGTTAGGCCGGAAGCTTATCACGTTCGTAATACGTGATTTGAAGGTCGCGTATGGCCAAACATTTTCGAATCAAATAGAAAGGGTTGAAATTTCAGGTTTTTTTTTCGAAATTTCATTTTATTTTTCAGACCCGAATGACTTCCAAAGGTTAAAAGGTCTTTAAAAAATATTATTATTATCATTCAACTTTTTTTCGGTTTTTATTGAGTCGTTTCAAAGAGTTTTCCCCAATAATGAAATGGATCATTGGCATACTAGAAAGTCACCTGAAAATTTTTAGACCGATCGATATTTTTTTTTGTTTTGATTATAGTCGTTTTAACATCTTTATGCCATTCGCGATTGATATCAACGATGCGTCATTGGAAAACTTATCCTGTACAACTGTGATCGATGTTTACTCTTGGGCTCGAACTCACGGACATAGGGTCAGGAAGCAACTGACTTGCCAACTGAGCTATGTCACAAGTCCAGCCTGATCGGACAACGAGAAGGGGTCCCACAACAAGCCTTTAATAACTTTACATTTAATGCTAAGGATTCATACAAAGCAGTTTTTATTTTTTCAACGTTGAGTATCGAACCCATTAAAACACCAATGCAGGTTCAACGTGGTTCAACGTTGGTCATTTGTTTTGTAATTTTCTCTTGATAAAAAAATGGATTTCTTCATTTTATTTTCTTTCTTCTTTAAGTTAACAAACGTAATGGATTAGATATTTTGAACTGATTATGCGTAACAAAATTTATTGTTTCCTTGAATTTTCCTTGGATTTGGTATACAATTTTAGTTTCAGTAGCATGGAATATAACTTTATTCCAAAATAATAATTATTATTTTTGGCTAACAGCTATTCAAGTTAGCTTTGTTTTAATGGTTCATTTCAGGGCCGTAGGAAGAATTGACTCATGGGGGAGGTTTTGGTGGCCAATTTTTTTCTATGACATTATTACTTGAACAATGCATGAATATAAAATATTATTTTTCAAAACTATTTGATTATTCATTTTGAAGTTCTTTTACATAAATAGTTTTTCGTGTTAAATGAAAACTATTGAAAATACATCCTAAAATCTTTCAAATGATGATTAGGATTTGTTTAAAGAATCCTTTAGTAACTAATTAGGAAACTTATTTTCATCGATGTTTGCAATCTTAAAAATTGCATCTAAATCTGATGAACTAAGCTTAACATTGCCGGGCAAATCCTTGATATTTTTTTTAAACCTGGTTAAATTCGGACATTCTAATTTCAAATTTTTTGTACCAAAATCCAAGCAATATCAGGGAAAATTTGACAAAAATCCAGAAACTATTAAACAAAAAACAAGAAGAAAAACATTTAAATCATTAATTTTTCATCGAAAAATCATAACAAGATTTTGAATCTTATTTCAGTCTCCCAAAAAATCGTTTGTTTCTATTTTAATAAATCAAGCATGAAAAATTTCGAAAATTTAAACTATAATGATGCAATTTGATGTTTTTATTTCATCTTCCAAAAAAAAAATGTTGATAAATCTGGACAAAATCAGGCTTTTCTTCAACAAAATTTAAACAACCGGGCTGGGCCAAACCTTTCAAAAAAAAATTTTATTTTATATCCAGGTAAATTCGGGTATTTTGGCCTGCTTAATTTTGCTCATTTGATTTACTTACTTACAATGAGTTTTTTTTAAGAAAAAATTTAAAAATAAATAAAATTTTGAAAAGTAAACGATCTCTTGCAATTTAGATTCTTAACTGAAATAGTCATCTTGATCACTTTATTTTGATTGTGAAACTCATTTACGAGCTGAATCTGTATCTCAATTTCCATTCTGATTTTAGAAATATGAGCCAAGAATTGAAATCAGAGCCCTCAAGCATGAATCCATAATTATAATTTGGATGTTTCGGATTTCAATGGTTATTCTTAATTTAAATTATGTTTTTCTAATCTGACTTGCAAGTCTAAATAAAAATAAAAATTTCGAATGATGGACCTTCGAAGCCCTGTTATGTTTGAAATTTGCATAAATGAAGTTCATGAACTTCAAATTTGTATATGAAACAAAACTCAGAATTATTCCTATGTTCTTTTTCCATATTCGGATATATATTTGCCAAATACAGACCCCGTTCGATCTTTTGTGTTGCCAAAATCGAATGTTGCCGAAATCGAACGTTTTTTTTCATAACTTTTTTTAAGTTATTTTAAAAAAATAACTATTATTATTATCAAAAACGTTATTTTTAGTAAATATTCGATCTTTTGTAGTCATTTTTAATTTTTTTAATCATGTTTTTGATGCATTTTGCACTTTACTTAATTTGTTTATAATGTTTGTTTTAATTTGTCATATTTGCTGTTTTTGTCATTCTTCATCATTTTTTTGTTGTTTTTTGTCGATTTCAGTTTTTTGTTTGAATTTGTTTTTTAACTTTTCGAATTTTTCACCTTTTTGTAATTTTTGAGTTCTTTATAAATTTTTTGAAAAACTTTTGTTTTTATTGTTGCATTTTATAACCATTTTAGAACATAAAAACGTATTTATGGTATTTGTCTAAATTCAATTGGTCCTATTATAACGAAAACTTAAAAGTAATGTTGTTTCTAAAAACCGTTCGATTTTGGCACATGTGCCAAAATCGGATGTTGCCAAAATCGAATGTTGCCAAAAACGAACGGGGTCTGTATAAAAAAATGCGTATAAGTTTCGAAAATCATGAATCAAATTTTGAAGGAAATATAAAACCAAATTAAAACGACGATTTCAAACGCAGCTTTTTATTTCAATTTTTCATGATGATTCGAACTGAAAATCAAGAATCCTAAACTGGATATGCAGTCCGAGATATGAAAACATGAATATAGTTTCGATTTTTCTCATAAGGAACCAGAAATTGAATATTCAGAAGTGAATAACTACCAATAAGTGAGAAAATTTTGAAAAACTGTAGCTGAATTCTGAACCTGGAATGAGTTTTTGAGGTTTTGACATCAGTTCTGAGTTAAGATTATTACTATCGAATAACCTTACTCCATCATCTAAATTTGATTAGGAACAACAAATTTTGAGTGTGAAGAAGAATTCCTCGCTTGCTTTTGATGAACCCTCATGTGTTTAACTCCCACCCCCCGTTCCTACGTTCCTACGCCCATGGTACAACTATCAAGCTACTAAACAATCGAATATTTTCTACACAAGAATAAGTCCCAAATTGAAAATTTTAGCAAATATTTGTTGAAATATTTACAATGTTTGTAATAATATATAATTATTAATCTTCCTCTAAAGTTCGATATTTCAACATTTTAGTAATGATTTTGATAATAATAGAATCAGATTGCTGTAAGGCAAAGATTAGAAACGAATTCAATAATTTATAGAACGGTTCTATCTTTAAGACAGAAAAACATTATTCAGATTTTACAAATTGTTTTAAGTTTCATATAATAGTTTAAAATTGTTTTTATCATGTAACAGTGCTATATAATTCTCAATAAAACAAACTCTTTGAGAAGATTTGGGATATTTAAATAGTTGGTGAGTTAAATGCAATCTCAAAACCCGTTCTATAAATTAGAGAATTGCACAAGGATAACGGAAAGGGTAAAAAGTTAGCAGTATAAAAAATTATTTTAAATGATGTTCACTCACAATACCTATTTCGATCCTTCTAAAACAGAAAAGGAGCTTCCTTAGGAAATATCTAGGAGCATAGTAGGTGTAGGAAAAACTAATGATCGCACCATACCAAAATGGATCTTTACCTTTGCCTAATTAAAAAATCAGTTTGAGAGGGTTGGACAAAAGGAAATCGAAAAATGGAAATTCAAATGTTAATGCCAAATCACATAAAAAAAGCATAAAACGTCGAGAAAAAACATTTTGACTAAAAATCAACTTTCTGGGACTGTTTAAAAAAAACCAGTACACAATGGGCGAAAATGAGTATAAATCGCGAAGAAATTCAATATCTTCCCTCCTACAAGAACAAAATCTTTCGTCTAACGTCTACTGACAATGCTAAAGAATTGATCATACATACATACATAAAATGCATTTGTAACCCCTATTTTCCCTATATTATCTATTAGTTGATGCTACATATACCGACATGTCAAAGACTGCTGACTTACTACTTACTAGTGGCAATGTCAAAGGCTTTTGACGTGATTAACATAAATGCTCTCCTGTCAGTGCTGGGTAAAAACAAAATCACCGAAATTTGTCTTCAGTGGATTCGTTCGTACCTGAAAGGAAGAGTCCAATTTGTGAAGATAGAGAATGCGAGATCCAGGGTATTCTCGGTCAACAGCGGCGTACCACAAGGGAGTCACTTGGGACCCCTTCTTATCGTCACTGTTATGAACGAGTGTCCCGGAGTACTGCATGACGTGTTTGTGTTAATATACGCAGATGATCTAAAACTGTTTCTCCCTGTGCGGCACCCAAAGGATTGTTTGACCCTACAAAATGCACTTTGTAGATTTTCAGAGTGTTGCAACAGTTTCTCGGAAAGTGAGTACTATTGTGCACAAATATTGTCTCGAGAATAGCTGTACCATAGCTAGAAAATCCTCCGTGAAAGATCTGGAAGTCGTGTTTTAGATGAAGATCTCAGTTTTTCAAAACAGTTTGAACAAGTCTTAGCCAAAGCAAATTTTATGTACGGAATGGTAAGCAGGATTTGTAACGAGCTAGACTATCCTTACACTAATGTCTATACATATATTGGGCTTATCCGAACCACTATTGAATACGCCAGTATAGTGTGGTAGCCGTATCAGAACGTTAATAAAAACTGGATTGAAAGGGTTCCAAAAAATTTTCTGAGATACGCGAAACCTTAGGTGGTAAGAAGAAATGCCGGAATACCGATCCTTGTGTATGTTAGTAGGACTGGAGTCACTCGAAACTCGGAGGAAATCAACAGATGCGCTTGTTGATTTCTTTGGCGGCAGATTACCGTGAAATTCATCCTTAAAGGGGGACGATCATCATACGATGGAGCCAAAAGCATTCGTTCTATTAGCCTTCATTAGTTCATTTCTATTAAAAGCACTTGAACGTTTAGTTGATCATCATATCAGGCAATAATGCCTTGTTCAACATCCGCTTAATGCGACACAACGATTCAAACGATAGTTTCGAGACAAGACTGATGAAAACAAATTAATCCTCTCTAGATTAGAGACTGAATATTCGGCAAATTCGTAACGCTGCCTTTGATCATTATATTTTGAACATCGAGCGTAACGTTGAAAAGGATCCTTCTTCTTTCTGGAAATATACCAGAAATCAGAAATTATATTCCTTCTTCTGTAACGTTTCAAGAACGGTCATCGGAAAGCGTTAAGGATTCTGCTGGTTTGTTTGCCGAATTTTTCAGTAGCGTGTCCAGCTCACTCTCTCCAGACTGCACTAATGATTACTTCAGAACGCTGCAAAACCGTGACATTAGACTCCCACAGTCCGTATTTTCAGACCAGGAGGTTCTAAAAGTAATGGTATCTACGGATTCTTCGAAAGGTTCTCGAGAATTGCTGTATCACGCCACTTAGCATGATTTTCAATCTATCAATATAGGAAGGTGTCTTTCCTGCTCTTTGGAAAATGGCATATATTTCTCCAATTCATAAGTCTGGAAACGCTCATCGTGTGGAAAATTACCGACCAATTCTTTGCTGCTTCTCTAAAGTATTTGAAGTCCTGATGTACGAAAGGTTGTATACTGCAGCTGTCCCGTTACTCACTGTTATGCCAACGAACTGCATATCGCAACATATAAGAAACTACAAGTGGACTCAATATACATTGACTTTGTCAAGGCCTTCGATAAAATTCCGCACAGAATCGTCTAGAAAAACTTACTCGCTACGGCTTTCCTGTATATGTAATCAAATGGTTATCGTCGTACCTGCTTAATCATCAAGGTTTTACCAACATTCGTAGTACTCACTCTATTGTGTTCAACATGCCGTCTGGTGTACCGCAGGGCAGCCACTTAGGACCGCTTATCTTCTTGCTGTTTATAAAAGATTTAGCAAAATGCCTTCAATCACCGAAACTACTGTTTGCTGATCATTTGAAAATCTATCGAATCATAGATTCAATAGTGGATTGCGCTGCGCTTGAAGATTACATCGACAGATTACTGGCGTGGTGCAATATATGTACATGGAATGGAAGTCAATGGCGGTAAGTGCAAGTGCATAAGCTTCTTCAGAAGTAAATCCTGAATCGTTTACGACTACGCTTTAAGTGGAAGCTCACTCGAAAGGGTACCCTCCATAAAAGATCTTGGGGTTACTTTTGATCAAAAGCTCACTTTTTCCCAGCATGTCGCGACGACTACAGCCAAAGGCTTAGCTTTGCTCGGTTTTCTTTGTCGGAATACGTCAAGTTTTGAAGACCCGTACGTAATGAAAACTTTATTCTGCTCGTTAGTACGCAGCGTCTTAGAATATGCGGTTCCAGTTTGGGCACCGTACCACTCCGTCCACAGCGACAGGATTGAAAGAATAAAGAAAAAAATTCTGCGGAATGCATTACGCCGTCTGCCCTGGCAAGATCCCGTACGGCTACCTCCTTACTCCGAGAGGTGTGGCCTACTATCAATGACGCCTTTGAGTCAAAGAAGAAACTATCTGCAACGAATCTTCATCTACGATATTTTGATTAACTCTGTTGACTGTCCCCAACTGCTTGAGAGTTTAAACCTCTTCGCTTCAGCTCGACAACTACGCAATCAGTTGATTTTTTGGTTGCCAAGCCAAGAAGCAGAACATTATTTGGACAAAATCACCCCTTACACCGATGTTGTCAAGCTTTTAATGTTGTCTCGCACGTATTTCACTTTCATTTATCTAAATCTGTATTTAAAAGTGCAATCCGTGATGTAAAGTAATTTTTAACTAATTTTTAATTGTATTGTAACCGTATTCATAAGTTAGTTTTAATATTAAGTCAGTATGACAGTAGTCAAAGACTCCAAATAAATAAACAACATGCATACCAAACAGGAAAATCAACATGACATCCCAACATAATCCAAACATATTCACTGGATTTACTCCACAAAAATAATACCAATTCTGGACTATTCTAGGCCGAAGAAAGTGGATAAGGTGACTGTACGAAATCTGATGGCAGGCGAAAGTCTCGCCAATTTGGACAAGGTCGACCGAAATTTTAACTGAGTATTTTTTAGTCTTTTATAGATATTGAACTTCAAAAAGAAAGATAATTTGATTTATTTTTAATAATCAAATAATCGGTTTACACTCAATTTAGTTTGACACCCTTTTTGATCCGAACACCCTTTATGTATTAGAAATTTGAAAATATATGGCAAAAAAATTGCAAAAATTTAAATTTCATAGCTTTTTGGAAAAAAAAGTAGTTTTTGGAAAACCTCATTTATTTTTGTAGATTTTGAAATTTAGTCTCAACAAATTGGAAATACCTTTCTGCATCTAACGAACAATGTTTATTTCAAAAAAATACTTTCAACTTTGATAAGTAATAATAATTTAAAATATCGACTTTTAACCTGTTTAGTTATTCAATTCGAATAAAATGGTGTTATTGAACTACTTCAATTTATGCTCTACACATTTAAAAGAAGTGATGCATAAACGGTTAAGAGAACTACAAGAATTTCAATTTAGCGATTCCGCAAGAGAACCAGTGATTTTCGAACTTCGTTCGATTTCAAACATACCATATCTTAATTTGATGATGCATTGATGATCTAAATAAATATGCAGTAAGTCTTTCAAATTTCGAACGGATAGCCATTTTAGTTGTTACTTTATAAAAATCAAGTTATGAAAAAAATGCTCACCTTCCTTCGTCGTCTAGTCGGCGGAAAGCTGGATCTTTTGCTCTTGAGCGAAATCGTTCCCTGGGATACTTTTCGCTCTACAGCATTCGGTCGATATTTTATAGCTCGCAGTAAATTGTTGCCCACATTTTGATCCTGGAATCCATATTTGCACAGGTCTAAGATTTGGTCCATCGGATAGTTTAGATACTCCAATAGAAGCAGCACCCGGAACCAGTTGTTATCCTTTAGGAGTGGTTTCAAATAACGAGTAGGAAATCGCAAATCTCCCGCCCGGCACACTATCGTTATGGCTTCCAAATCAGGAATCAGCGATGGATCGGCCCAATCTTTAGCGATGACACAAGATTCACATCGGTCCACCAATTCTTGGATTGTGATTTTCACCGGACGTTCCTCATCTCCTTCGAGCATATTTAAACATCTTACGAAGGCCCTCGTTTGCACGCTATCGATTCCGAGCATTTCTATGAAGGCCACACAGTGGATGACCATTTTTAAATCGCTGTAATTCTGCAGAGCTATTTCTGCGGCCGCTTTTGCAGCTGCGGCCATTTGTGCAGGGGTAATACGGGCGTAATCCTCGAGTTGTTCCAAAAAGAACATATAAACGGCATAACAGGAACGGTACTGTTTGATGTAGTCGGTAAAGCTAAGCTTAACAGGATTGGCATATTTTTCACAGAGCAGAGGATGATTGAAGTGTGGCACTGTGCCGTGCTCTTTGAGGATTGCTTGTTTCCTAGATTTGATCTCATCGTCCTCAGCTTCACCGGGAAGTTCGAAAAGTTGGTCCCGGATTGAGTGCGGATGTGGAAGATCATGTAATGCTAGCAGTTCTTTAGAAGAAACCGACGAGACAGGGTTGAACTTCAACCGATTCAGAAACTGTCGTAGATGCGGAAGCTTTGTATAGAGTGCATCATTTTCGGGAAATTTCTGGTTTTCAGCTTTTAAAAAATACTCAAAAAAGTACACAAGGGGATTTTCTTCATAAAAATTGTCAGAATATTTGCTTAAATAGTTTGAAGTTAAGCTCGATACTTCTAGTAGTTGATTCGTTGAAATACTTTCGCCGTTAAGCCCATCTATCGCCAAATATAGCTGCACCTCTTTTCTGTGCTGGCATTTCGGATCATTTCCGAGTGTTTCCAAACACTCTCGGCTTACAACGGAAAGATCCATCAGGTGAAAAAGTTTATTTTCTACCAAATGCCGAGTGAGGGCTTCTTTGAATTCCTTCTTGGATAACCAATCCCGATTCAAATCCAGTGTCTGCGTAGTGAAAAGTCGCCTTAGAATAACCACTGGATCAGTCCGTTCGTGATCGACAAACTTCCCGTAGGTGGCCAAAGCATTCAGAAGCACCTCGTTTCGCGTCATACTTTTATGGCTGGACAGCTGTGAAATCATGAAATCGTTGATTTCCCAACGCCGAAATAACTGCCGCAACCGTTCGTTGAACCTGGGATCATCGTAGATATCGATTTTGATCCTCGCCAGTTCGACCGAATAGTTGGACGAATTCCGTACCACTTCCGGCGACATTCGCAGACACGCATTGATCTGGATCCATATTTTGACCAGGTTGTCGATGTTGTTCCTTAGCAGATAATTCCACACGGCGTACTTATCCAGTAGGGGTGAGATTTCCGTTTCTGAAAAAGGGGAAATAACAATTAGTATATTAAAAATAGACAATCAGTGCATCCTCGGCGGCAAAATTGATAACGATTTTGTTTTCATTCGGTAAATGATTTAATAACTTATGGATGCGCACGGTGAATAAGCTTTAATTTTGCCTCCTTTAATCAATGCCATGGGATGGCAGTGATCCGTACAATTTGATGCGTTCCGGCAGCAGGTTTGGCTCGAGCGGCCGATTAAGAGCCTACGATTTGCGCATTCAACGTATGGAAGTACGTACGTACGTTTTATTTTTAATTCATAGTTCTATTTTTTGTCCTACTCTCTCGGTGTGTACTTTGGAATGAGGTCATTCGATAATGCACAAATTCTAGCGACGCATGACTGGCTGGCTGGCGCCGTTATTCGCAGACGGTTTCGAAACGTAATTCACCGGTTTGGAGCGTGTTATGAAATCACAACTAGGGGAAATTTTTTTTCTCAAATTGATGGATTTTTTATTTTTTATTTTCTGGTACAAAATACGATTTTTTAATTTTACTCAAATTAGGGACGAACGTCTCCTGTAGAGTTGAAATCCCTTACAGACGAAGTTTTATAGATCCTGTTTAACCAAGGCCGGATTAAGCCATCGGGGGGCCCCAAAGAAGCAATTTGTTTTATGTCAACTAAATAATCGAAAATTTAAACTCTCTGTTAATTTCCAATATTCGATTCGTTATTTATTTTACAACTCCATCAGCAACTAAAATTTTCTAGTTAAGAAAAAATCAAAGATAGAAATTTAATAAAATATTTTTATTTCATCGTTAATAGCTTGGTATTTGCTTCATCGAAAGCAGGATAGACATTTCCCTCGTAACAATTTAGAAGTAGGGAAGAGTGGGATAACGTGGTCCACTCTTAATATCTCAGCTGTATGTCGAGATAAAAATCCCAATCCAACTGTCATCGTCAAGGCTTTGCGTAAAAATGTTTTTCTATATGTTGTTGACTTATGTACGCATCATATGCTTCTTTAATTTAACTAGCCTAGAAAAATGTACTTACATAATTAAACAAGCACCCGCAAAATTGCATCACCTAGAGTACATAACAAAAATATGCTCATACGCTTATGATCTTAGTTTTGTCATGCTCTTTCACGTGGAAAAGGAACATTTGATGGAACATCAATAAGTCACACAAACGCAACCAATTTGCAAATCATAGCTTGTGGGGAATTGTGGGTTATCTTGGGCCACCTATATTTTGCTCTTTTTATGCACATTCAGAACTTAAAATACGTTATTACTGTCTGTAAAGTTTTCTTATGCCAAATTAAAAGTTATGAAAATTGTTTTGTTCATCTTTTCTAATGCGATAGAGACAAACATGAATCCTATATATGGAATTTTGCCAAAACGTTCGCGAACCCGGTTTTAGGAACTATTCGATCATACACAACTCTCTTTTTTATTTCTTCATCTTAAATTGCTTTAAAATAACTAAATGAATTATTATATTTCAGTTTTGCGTCAAATCATAAACTTTGTACGTTATCTTGTCAATTTGGATCTGGTGGCCCACGTTTCCCCACAGTTTTTCAAAATAAAAAAAAAAAAATACTTTTTTTAAAACAGTCAGAACACGGGATTTTAATGCATTTAAAAGATAATAAAAAAAGCCAAATGATACCTTAAAAATGTGGAAAACCGTTACATTTATTTTTTTCTTTTTATCTTTTATAACAAAAAAGTTATGACACAAAGAAAAAAAGTGACCCATGATACCCCCCTCTCCCCTACCATTAAGATATCAAACTAAGAATCCGACATTTAAAAAAAAAAACAAAAGGAGTATATTCGAATTCTATGGAGATATGGATATAGAGTTCAAGGGTATAATTCGAACCCTGAAATCAGATTTTATTCAGAGCCACAATTCAGTGTCTTAAATGAAAAGAATATTTCCAAAACAATATTTGAGAAACAAAGCTACAATCAGAGCCAAAGAAAGAAATGTGTTGAAATTTATGTGATGAGGATTTTATTTATTTATTTATTTATTTATAAGTATAAGGTGCTCAACACAATTTTGGTTATTTGCACCTGATATTCCATAATCTAGTCCTACAAAAATCTTAACAAACCCTAACAATTACAATTCTCAAATTTTATCATACAAATTAGTAGATTTAAGGAATTCAAATAAAAAATTATGTTTTTCTGCGCTGCTATCTAATAGTATTGTTTCATCTATTCCTAATCTCTCTCTCTCATCTTTATATAACTCACAAAAGTATAAAATATGGCTTACTGTCAACTGTGTATCACACGCAGAGCATTCAGGAGGATCGGTTTTTTCAAAAATAAAACTATGAGTTAAACGTGTGTGACCGATTCGAAGTCTACAAAGAATAACTGATTCTTTCCGCGATTTACGGAAAGATGTCTTCCAAGGAACGATTGAATTTTTAATTTCTCTCAATTTATTATTTTCTACGTCAGCCCACTCCATTTCCCAAAGTCTGTTAATTACAAGCTTCAAGGAAGAGTTGAAATCATTTACAGGTAAACAATATGAAGATATAGGCAATTCTATACTTTTTTTTGCTAATTCATCGACGATTTCGTTACCTTGAATGCCTTTATGACTTGGGATCCAAAGTAGAACCACTTTTTTTCTCGTAGAGTATACCGACGATATTTTTGTTTGAATTCTTTGCACTATTGTATTATTGGAATTATTATTTTCGATACTTTGCAAAGAGCTCAGTGAGTCAGAACAGATTAGAAATTGGAATTCAAATTGATTGTCCTGAATGTATTCTACCGCTTTTTCAATGGCTAATAACTCGGAAGTAAATATCGATGCAGTGTTAGATAAATGAATTTGTATTTTATATTGTTCGCTATAACATGCAAAACCTGTGCTGTTATTTGTCTTAGAGCCATCAGTAAAGATGAATTCATATCCGTCATATTTGCGACAAATTCTATTAAATTCACGTTGGAACACCTGTGAACTATTATTAGCTTTGTTAAACTGATTTAAAGAATAATCAAACTTTGCTGTATTAAAGCACCATGGTGCATTTTCGTGAAAACTGCGGAAAAGAATGTGCTCTGACGGGATTCTAAGATCGCTTTTCAATTTTAGGAACCTTGATCGGAATGCTTTCGATTTGTTTTCACAATAATCACGTCTTAATATGAGGGGATGATTTTCAATAGATTTTAGCCTAAACCCAAACTTTAAAATTTGTTGTTTCCTTCTCAATTGTAGAGGCATTATACCGGCCTCTGCTAGAATACTGTTGACAGGACTAGTCCTAAATGCTCCTGTAGCTAGTCGAATTCCGGTATGTAATATTGTATTAAGTTGGCTGAGCATTTTTTTGGTACCTGTGTCATATAGCATTGCTCCGTAATCTAGTTTTGATACTACGGTTGTTTTAAGTAAGATCACCAATGATCTTCTATCCGATCCCCATGAAGTGTTAGATAGAGTTCTTAAAAGTTTTAGTGATGCAAAAGATTTGGCTCTTAATATTTTGATATGTTTTTCCCAATTTAAGCGTGAATCGAAGACCATTCCAAGAAACTTGTGTGAGTCTACTGTTTCTATTTGATTAGCATTCATAGTGAATTGGATATTTCGGCTACATTTCCTCAAGCGGCAAAAATGCATAGCTTTGGTTTTATCTATAGAAAATTTGAACCCTGTTTGTCGGCACCAAGTTTCAAGATTGTACAGGAAAGTTTGCATTTTTCGTTGAATTACATTAAGGTCATTTCCTTTTACAAATACTGCTAAATCATCTGCGAAAGATACGCGGTGAACCGTTAATGGTGAAATATCATGAACCGATTTAATAGCAATAAGGAATAAAGTGACGCTAAGGACGGAGCCCTGAGGAATGCCATTTTCCGATTTGTAGTATGAAGAAAAGGTATTACCAACACAAACTCTAAATTTCCGATTGTTGAGAAAGTTGTTAATAAAATGTAAAATATTTCCTCTAATGCCAATGTCATAAAGAGTTTTGATAATATGGTGTCTCCACGTTAGATCGTACGCCCTTGTTAAATCGAAAAAGATAGCTATTAAATGTTGTTTACGAGAAAAAGCATCCTGGATGGCTGTTTCGATGATTGAAAGATTGTCTAGAGTATTTCTGAATTTTCGGAAACCGTTTTGAGAATCGTCAAAGAATTTTATAGTTTCTAAATACCACACAAGTCTACGATTGATCATTTTCTCCATTGTTTTGCAGGGGCAGCACGTCAATGATATCGGTCTTTTATTTGATGCCAAAAGAGGGTTTTTATTGGGTTTTTCAATTGGGATGACAATCGTTTTTTTTTTTTTTTTTTTGACATCGATTCATTCCAAATCGGATGACAATCGATTCATTCCAAATAGTAGGAAATGAATGAGATGAATATATTTCATTATATGTCTCTAACAAAAAATGTTTAGCATCTATGGGAAGATTTTGTAGCATTTGGTAAGTAATGTCATCAGGTCCAGGGGAGAATCCTCGAAAACTTTTGAGAGCTGTTTCAAGTTCAATCAAAGAAAATTTATCGTTTAACCTGGAATAACTTGGATCATCGAAATTCATTATGTCTTCTGTTTCGCGTTGATTTTTGTACACAGAGAAATTAGAATCATAGTTGGCAGAACTAGAGATGAAGGAGAAAGATCGCCCTAACTCTTCCGACATAGATTTTGGGTCAGTTATGATTGTACCGTTAACTTTCAAGGCAGTAATGTTGTTATTCTTAAATTTTCCGGATATTTTGCGTATTTTTGTCCACATTTCCTGTGAAGAAGTATTCAGATTAATTGAAGAAACATAAGATTCCCATGATTTTCGTTTAGATTGTCTTATGATTCGCCTTGCTTTAGCTTTTGCTAAAGAATATGCTATCTTATTTTCATCTGACATATTATTGTTAAAAATACGGTGAGCTTTTTTGCGTTCTTTAATAGCGTTCGATATTTCAAGGTTCCACCATGGGGGTTTTGTTTTTTTGGTGTTAGAAGATGTTTTTGGAATAGATACTGTAGCAGAATTTATAATGACGCTATTCAAAAAATTCATTTTTGATTGAGATGAGTTTATGGGATTTAAATTCGTTGAAACCAAATGTTGAAACAAATTCCAATCTGCAGCTGAACTAACCCACCGAGGTCTTCGCTCATTATTACTTTGAGATGACAAAATAGTTATGATTATTGGAAAATGATCACTGGAGCATAAATCGGAGTGTACTTTCCAATCAAACGTAGTAGAGAGGCATGGACTACAGATAGTTAGATCTATTGCTGAGAAACTATTGTTGGCTAGGCAGTAGTGGGTAAAGGAACCATCGTTAAGTATATTTAAATTTAGCGTATTGATTAAGGATTCTACTATATTCCCTTTGGAGTTATTTGAATTGCAGCCCCAACTCATACTATGGGCGTTTAAATCACCAGTTATGAGAAATGGAGGTGGTAATTGATTAATTAGATTTTCGATATCTGGTTTAGAAATATTAACGTTTGGTGGAATATAAATATTACATAAGGTGTATTCAAGTGGATAGAACATTCTTGTCGCTATCGCTTGTAAATTCGTATTGATATCAAGCTCAACCGAATGGTATTTTTCATTTATCAAAAGGGCGGTTCCTCCTGAAGCTCTGTTGTGATTTTCATCGATCGAATAGTAGATTTTGAAATTTTTCAATGTAGGTTTTTTACTGTGGTTAAAGTGAGTTTCCTGTAGGCTAATGATGCCTGGATCATAATCGTGTATTAGTAGTTTGAGTTCTTCGAATTTTGAGTAAAATCCGTTACAATTCCATTGTATTAGTTTGAAAGCCATAATCATGAGAGAAAATATGTTGAGATATGTTTCAAACGTTATGATCTGAGCAAAACATCGATAAACTAATAGCTTGTGATAAATTTTCTATGTGTGAATGTTCATGAGATGTTGATGGTGTTTGTTGGGTAACGTTATTTTCATCAGAGAGTGAGTTTACGTTTTCATTATTTTGAGAGAGTGAGTGTAAGTTTACATTATTTGGAGTGAGTGATTTTGTAATTTCATTATTTTGAGAGAGTGAGTGTTCTTCTTTGGTTTTAGTTTCTATAGAGAGAGAGATATCATGTTCATTCTTACCTTCGCTTATACCCAGCAAGAAAAAAATTCATTATCGTTCATTTTCCGCTTCGCTGCGAAATAAAAACGAAGCGGCCCGCCTCGAATTTATTTCGCTGCGAAGCGGAAAATGAACTTAAAAATCACTGGGTAATAATAGTATCTTGTGAGTTTATGGGTACTTCAACTTCCGCTGCTCTAGGCTGTACTGCCTCAGCTGCTGCAATCGAAACCTTATTTCCGATGGTGCTCATTTTCGGGGAATGAGTGACTTCTTGATGAGTCCTCGCTAAGTGACCATTTGGATTCGTGGATGTTTCAACTACCTGGGCATAGCTTCTCGTGTAAACCGGTGTATTGGGAACTTGTCGACGTCTCCTGCGACGGGCTTCCCCAATTGAAACCCTTTCGATGACACGAATGCGCTGGATTTCCATCTCGTCGATATATTTTGGACATGTTTTAGACAAAGCAGAATGATCTCCAAAACAGTTAAGACATTTCGGTTGAGAGAGGCATTCTGAAGATCCATGAAAGATTTGGCCGCACTTCGCACA
This sequence comes from Uranotaenia lowii, assembly GCF_029784155.1. NCBI lineage: Eukaryota > Metazoa > Arthropoda > Insecta > Diptera > Culicidae > Uranotaenia > Uranotaenia lowii. Next base: position 26,235,544 of record NC_073692.1, read on the forward strand.
AGTCTGATTGCCCTTGCAATGATTCTTGGTATGTCCAAAGCGTAGGCATAAGTTGCATCGTAGAGGGGACGGAATATACGGCTTCACTTTGCAGGAGTAGAATCCAACATCGATACTGTCAGGCAGGTTATTCAGATCGAAAGTAAGAATAAAGGTGCCAGTATCAACCGCTTCGCCTTTGTTGTCCTTCTTTGTCATACGTCCAACCTTGACCACATGCTCACTTGATAACTCACGGAGTATTTCGTCGTCACTCAGGCATATTAGATCTCGGCAGAAAATCGTTCCATTAACGAGATTAAGAGTAGAGTAGTCACCGAAAGTAGTGACTTTCATCAATTTGGAAGCTTGCTGACGGTCGACTGTTTTTAACAGCAGACATCCGCCTCTCATTCTGGTTATTCCGACGTTGGAGGAAATTGCGTCCATCGCCTTTTTAATGAAAAAGGGATTCACGTTATCCATAGTCACGCCGGCTTCCTTACGCTCCATTATGAGAAAACGTGGTCCATCATGTTTGTCAACTCTAACCATCTTGTTAAACAAGGTGGCCGAATTTCCTACGCCATTAGCTCGCCTTTTCTTCAGCCTACTGTTTTTCAGGTCCGTCGTTGAAAAATCGTCTGTCTGAGACAATAGCTCAAAACGCGAGCCGAATGTCCCAGGACCCCCCGGGTCACCATCCATTTTCCGCGCCAACCACAGATGAGTTAAGAAACTGTGCACACACTGAACAGGGAAAAAAAAATTCGAGTGACCTTCGACGCAGTGAAAGATATCCGGTTGGAGAGCAGTCAAAAAACGCGTGTTGCTCACTTGAAAGCTAACCTTCGAATGTGATGAGGATTTTAAATTCCACATCAATTATTGGAAACTGAAAAAAAATTTCAAATAGTTCAAATGTGACAAAACATAAATTTGAAAACATATAATTATAATGTATGTAGATAAGATATTCGAAAGTTTTGAAAAATTAAAACACATAATCAGAATCATCAAAAAATCAGATGAGTTCAGAAGTTTCAACAAAAATGTCGAACTCCCAAAAATTAAGAAAACCATGAAACTCAAAAAAAAAAACAACACAAGACTTGAAAATGTCAATAAACTGAATCTCTATTTGTGTTGAAAACATATTGAGAATTATCAATTGAAAAATGATATGCTGAATTCAGGATATTTACTTGAGTAACAAAAAAAATTTAAAAATAAAAGTTTATCATAATCAATAGTAGAATTTCAATATGAATTTCTAATCTAAAATAGAAATTGGAATGAAAGTTTTATAACGCATCTCAGTATAGCCGATTGGACCAACTAGAGAATTTTTTGTAGAAATTGATTCTCGCAAATTTCAATAATGATCAAAAAGCTAACTATTTTTTTCTGTATTTATACTCATATTTATGCTTTTAAAGTGAGTATTCTAGATTATCCTGTCCTATGTATTTAATTCCCAATTTGCTCGCATTTGCTCTGATATTGTCCGGATAAAATTCAGGAATACGTTTTGTGAAGTCTTTAAATCAATTTTGATAATCATGAGTTATAAATTCCTTAGAAATAACAGTGAACTTTTAATTAAAGCATTATACCTTGCAATTGTGCAAGACATTCTCATTCTTGAACTTAATTAAAATGGAAGATGTATTGCGTTGTTCTACCCATTCAGTGCTGAAACTCTTCATTCAAAAACTGATAATTAGGTACTTTGTTCAAAGCTAACATAAATAATTCCAGTCAGAGTAAAAACTTAAACATTTTTTTTATTCAAAACATAATGCTCATTCGCTGAGAATTCCTGAAATATAATCCTTATTCAATTATTAAGAGAACGTGATGTGTTGTTTATTGTGAGTGAACATTCAAGATTATCCAGATTTTTCCGGGTACATACGGGTTTTCAAAATATAATAAACAAGTAAAGCAAACTACAATCTGGCTGGTTGTCATAAAATTGTAAAAACAAGTCCGTATTTTGCTAGATTTATACATAGGAAAAAAAACAGAAAACTTTGTTGGGCTAAACTTTTAAGCTAGCTTTATCTAAATTTGTTTTTATTTGGTAGTTTTGAAAACGAGTTTTACGTTGCTGACGTGATTCGATAAGAATACTGCAAGTATTATTTCTCACTTCATTCTTGATTTCTTTAGAATTATCACTGAATTCCGTCAAGATTTTTTTCCGGATTTTGTTTAAAAAAATTCAAATCGTATGAAACTATTAGAGATATTATTTTAAAACCCCCCCTACCCCCCTTAGCTGTTTTATATTACGTATTAATTTCGAATTTCCTGTTTCTATTTCCTTTTTTAAATTTCTTATACTTGGTATGATTATAGTAATGCTAATTTTATACTCAGGGCTCCCTTGGTTGTAGTTCGGGGCTATTGTTTCTCAAACGATTCTTACTAAATTTATCATATTTTTGTAAAGTATCTCAGCGCTAATGAACTAGAATCGATTTAAAATTGCCTTCCTGTTGAAAAAAGCTACCTTTGAAAATTCGTCAAAATTTCTGTGTTTCGCATTTTGAAAATCTAAATCTTCTTTTCAAATTTTATCTGGTGTGACTTAAACAGTTTTGACAGTCATTGATTGAAAAGTACAGTTTAACTTCACTTTTTTACATTTTTTCATCATTATCTTAAAAAATTTCAAAAAAATATATCTTTATGCGTATAGCTTCTGACTTCAGCTTTCTTGGAAACTAAGTGAAATTTTTTGAGTCTTCAGTAGCTGATCTACAGTCTTTTTTCCGAAGCATGTTTTTTCGGATATTCTTCTAATTCTTTCAATAACGGAAACTAAAGTGTTGTAGCTGAATATTGTCTGAGTAAAATATTTGAGTTAAATCACAAGGTTTTCCAAACTATAAATTTAGTAAAAATCGGTTGAGAAATATATTGTAGAGATATATTGTTTTTAGTCAGGAGTGTCAAATTGACACTTCAGGGACTGTAATGGGTAAACATTTCAAGGGACGGATGAGGGTTAAAACTCCAGTACATTTAAAAAAAATTCAATTTTATTATTTTATTATTAAATTTTCTGATTTCTGATCGACAATTTCGGATTTCAGATCCTAATTTTCCGATTAAGATTGAATCCTCATTTTTTTAGAATCAGAAGTACAATTTTAATTTCGGAATTTTTATTTAATCCTGATTCAGATTTTAGATTTAAATTTTAAAATCAGATTGAGATTTCAGGCTTTTACAAAAATTTCATGAAAATGTAATTTAGCCTAAAAAAGACTCATTTAAATGTTGTAGACTTGGATAGTAAGACTACAAACTTAATAGTAAGGTTTTCAGAATTTTTTCCACACGTATCCGAGCTATTTTATCCGAAAATCTGGCAATATGCGGGCATTTGACTTTAAAATTTTCAACCCAAAATCCGGGTAAATTTAATCGAAAACCAGGAACAAAGTAACGAAAATCGGGTGTTCGGATAAGAAAAGAATCCTCAAAGCAGCCTTTCTCGATTGTAGCAGCTTGAAGCTAAATATTTCATATTTTATTAATTTAGAGTAATAAACAATTGTCAACTGAAAACTTACATTTAGTTTTCTTCTACTCGGGCTCTCACACTTGCTCGCACTTGTTCGGATCGGCGAATGACTATCGTTTTAATTTCCGTTCGGAACCTTCGTTTTAGGATTATAATTGTTAGGATAACTAGTTTAGGATATAAGTTTACTACTTACGATTTACAATACAGTTGTTTGGATATAATTAAAGCTGATTGAGATCGTCCTGAACCTAGTTTGTAGGTTAATTTCCTCGTACGTGACCTGTATGTTTTTAATTAAATTTAGCAAACAATTTCTTCAGCGGATTCGTTTTGTACTCACTGTTTCACCTTTTAGAGGTTTGAATAATTATAATCAGTCACTCCCGTACTACTAGTTTTAAGAAATATTCGTACTATTAGGATTAGGAAATACTTTTTAGTTTTAATACTCCGTACTACACACGCTACAAATTTCCAACTATCTCCCGCTTGTTTTTGTTTATGTTTTTTCCCCCGTTCGTGATGGCCTATCTCGCGCACACTTTCTTACAAGGGCTGCCGAGTCGCGCAGTTTTTACACGCTCAACAGTCCCCCACCCGTAAACCTGGTCCGGATTCACTCTCTGGAGCCACCGGATCAGCGTTACCACCAGTATCAGAAGTTGCATGATGAGCGGCACTCTCTGGACCCACCGTCTGGACTCTGTCAGCAATCTCTAGTACCGCCAGATTCGCCGTTCCACGTCGGAAAACACCACCAGTTGTGCGTACCAAAGCTTGACGGACTCTTCCGTCACCAGAAACGATCGGCTCCTCGATGACTCCTCGAACCCATGCTTTGCGTCGACTGCCTTCGACCACGTATACGAGATCCCCTTTCTTTAGAGGATTTGTTTCGGAGAACCACTTGGACCGTTGGTTGACTGTCGGCACGTACTCTCTAATCCACCGCTTCCATAACTCGTCGGACAGCTGCTGCGATCTCTTGTAAGCATCCCGAAGTGCTTCTGCAGGATGCGTAGGTTGAATGACTTCATGCGGCTCGTTGAACAGCTGTAGAGTTAGACGTCCAATTGGTGATCTCGAATCCACCTTTCGAGTGGATCCAACGTACCTCTCTTGTTCGCTCGATGGCTTCCTCTTCGGTGTCGAAGCTGTCGTAGTAGTCATCGACATAATGGCGGTGAACGATGGCCTGTGCTGCTGCTGGATAACGAGTGGAAAACTGCTGGGCATTCAGGTTCTTGACGTATTGCGCCGAGCATGGAGAACTGGCAGCGCCGAAGGTGGCCACGTCCATGACGAAAACGGTAGGATGATCGTCTTCCGGGAACCGGAAAAGAAACCTTTGCGCCTGCTTATCTGCCTCTCTAATCCTGAGCTGATGGTACATCTCTTTGATGTCACCTCCCACTGCAACTCGTCGCTCTCGAAACTTGCTGATGACCGCCGGAAGTGATGCCAATAGATCGGGGCCTTTGAGCAGGAAAGAATTGAGTGAAACACCTTGCGATTTAGCCGCCGCGTCCCACACCAAACGTACCTTATGAGGTTTCTTAGGATTCAGCACGACATTTAACGGAAGATACCACACGGAAGAAGGATTGGTACTCTTCAGCTCTTCTGCCGTGGCCTTATGACAGTAGCCTTTGGTCAGATAGTATTCAATCTGCTGGTTCACGTTCTGTTTCATATGCGGCTCTCGTTGAAAACGTCGTTCCAGGCTCTTAAGTCGGTTCAGCGCCATCGGATAGCTATCTGGAAAAACAGGCTCCTGCTTCCAAAGTAGCCCCGTTTCGAAACGGTCTCCTACTCGGACAGTTGTCGATTCCAGGGTCTCACGGGCCCTCCGGATCTCCTCCGATTCTATGGGGTTGCCTTGTGCTACCTGAAGCTCTTCCTGAGCGTACTGCTCCGCCATCAGATCGTGAAGCTGACGATTGTTCAAACTTTGAACAAGATGATGGTTCAAATAGTGAGGCTGCTGCTGCTCAAGTCTCGAATCAGGACCGTAGATTGCCCAACCCAACGCTGAACGTACGGCTATCGGTTCTCCCGGGGCACCAACCTTGGACTCCAGAGGGGCGAATAGATGTAGGTTGTCGAGGCCTATAAGAACTCTGGGAACTTCCATTTTGGTACTCGACAAAGGAACTCCATCTAAGTGGTGATATTTATCTACGATGCTTCTGTAACAGGCCCTATGTAGAGGCAGCTTCAATTCTCCGACAGTGTGGGCAGACGACATCATGAACTTTCTACGAGAATCCACGGCAGATACCAGCAGGTCAATTTTCCTCGAACTATCTTCATTCCGCTTAACATTTCCTGTCCACACGATGACCAGGGGTTCCGGAGTTCCCTCGACGCCCAACGAATCTGCTAGAGAGCTCTCAACAAGTGTTGTTGAAGCTCCTTCGTCCAGGAACGCCAAGGTTTGAACCGCCTTTCCTCCATGATGCAAAGTAATCGGTATCATTCTGAAGATTACTGACCGATCGACATTATAATGTGGGTTGCACTCCGCCACGGTAACGTTAACTGCTTCCTCGTGCCTGTGCAGCAGCGTGTGGTGATTTCCTTTACAGCTCCGTATCTCGCACCGTACTTTGAAGGTGCACTTCATCTTCCCATGGTCACACAGACAAATGTTGCACAGCTTGAGTCTATCGACCAACCTTTGACGATCCGGTAATGAAAGTGACGCAAAATCGTCACAGAACCTTAGTTTGTGGTCTGTGCGATTGCACATCGGGCAGGGCTTTCTCGTTCTCGCCGGCATCGTATTCTGCACTACCGGAAATACTTTAGTGTCGTGGGCATTCACGCGCTCCTTCCTTTTGTACATTCGCCGTCCTTCCGCAACCGCAGTGTTCTGCTCTCCGTTGAAGTCGGCCACCTCAGAAACTTCCGACACGATTCCCTTCATGAAATCGGCAAACATACGAAGAGGAAGATCAGTCCTACCTCTCTTGAAGCGTACCCAATCCAATTGATAATCGGATGGCAGCTTATCGACGAGTTCCGCTACCAGCATGGGGTTGCTCAAGTGGTCGTGTAGCTTGGCCGCAACAAGATGATCACACAACTGCTTTACCGTGATCCCGAAGTACAGGAACGACTCTAACTTGTCCACTCGAGGGGCTTGTACCTTCCGTACTTTCGCCATCAGTGACTTCAACAGCTTTTCCGGATTACCGAACAGTTGACGCAGATCTTCGATGACCTCAGGCACCGACTCAGGCATGAGCAACCGGCTTTGAACTGCTTCCTTGGCTAGTCCTTGAAGGCTGTCTTGAAGTCTCTTCAAATTGTCGGTATTTGTGTACCCACACGCCTCCGTGGTGTATTCGAAGCAGCTGATGAATTGGGGCCACACCTCTGGCTCGCCTCGAAACGTAGGAAGATGTTTGGACGCAGCTTGTCGTGCAGCCAGCTGTTCTTTAGTCGGCCCTGAACTTACACTACAAGCTCGTCCTAACGTGTTACGTTCTAACAACTTCCTAATCAAAGCCTGTTCAAGCTTTTCTAGCTCAGACTCTTCTGGTTCGGATGCTTCCGGCTCCTGTTGCGATCCATTTGCCCTCAAATAATGCTCCAACAGCTCTCTGAAACGATGGTCGGTGTCCGCGTTCTTCTTCTTCTCCGCTTGAGCCTCGCCTTTCGATGACGTCGCCAATGGTTCGTGTTTGCGTTGGCGTCCCATCCCGCTCTGTTCCGAATCTGTCTCGCCATGCCGTTCCACCAACGCGTTACGCACAGTGAGAGGGAAACTCCTTGGCGCTGCTGCCGGCTTCTTGGGGTAAGCTCCGCGGGGATCTTCTTGCGTCTCTACCCACGCCTTCGTCTTCGCGGAACCAACATCCGGATCGCTGTCCTCTTCATCGTTCTCAAACTCCTGACTCAGATCGGCTTTCATTTTCCGGAACTGGTCGCGCATCTGCTTCTGCCGGATCAAGAAGTCCTTGTGGTCCGCCAATTGCTGTTCTAGTTGCAGCTTCTCCTGGCGAAGTTTCTCCTCCTGCATCTTTTGTTGCAGCGCACGCCTTTTTTCGTTTACCGATCTCTCCAATTCCAAGCGTTTGTCGTGCAGTATTTTCTCCTCCTGCAGTTGCTGCTCGATCGCAGCCGATTCTTGTTCGAGAAGGCTCAGTGATTCTTGAATCGATGGCCGACCTTCTCGAAGCTCCGTTCCGACATCGCTTTTGACACTTCCCGTCCGTTTGGAAACGTTCTTTTTAACTGGTTTCCTTATTTTGGGAACGTGCAGCAAATTACTGCATTTCGTGCAGTTCCATGGCACACTCTTCACAGCCTCGGTAACTCCCGCGCATTGATAGTGACTCCAAAAGCTACACATGTCGCATTGGACCATGTCATCTTCACTATCGACTTCCTCGCAATACATGCAGTTGCGATTGTTGACCGATTTCTCCACATTCCTGATCGTATCATTCGCCGGATCCGACATCTTGAGGTTATGTCCGGAAGATTATAAATCTTCAAGTGTTCGGATAAGAAAAGAATCCTCAAAGCAGCCTTTCTCGATTGTAGCAGCTTGAAGCTAAATATTTCATATTTTATTAATTTAGAGTAATAAACAATTGTCAACTGAAAACTTACATTTAGTTTTCTTCTACTCGGGCTCTCACACTTGCTCGCACTTGTTCGGATCGGCGAATGACTATCGTTTTAATTTCCGTTCGGAACCTTCGTTTTAGGATTATAATTGTTAGGATAACTAGTTTAGGATATAAGTTTACTACTTACGATTTACAATACAGTTGTTTGGATATAATTAAAGCTGATTGAGATCGTCCTGAACCTAGTTTGTAGGTTAATTTCCTCGTACGTGACCTGTATGTTTTTAATTAAATTTAGCAAACAATTTCTTCAGCGGATTCGTTTTGTACTCACTGTTTCACCTTTTAGAGGTTTGAATAATTATAATCAGTCACTCCCGTACTACTAGTTTTAAGAAATATTCGTACTATTAGGATTAGGAAATACTTTTTAGTTTTAATACTCCGTACTACACACGCTACAAATTTCCAACTATCTCCCGCTTGTTTTTGTTTATGTTTTTTCCCCCGTTCGTGATGGCCTATCTCGCGCACACTTTCTTACAAGGGCTGCCGAGTCGCGCAGTTTTTACACGCTCAACATCGGGAATAAAAACACTTGGGAAAAAATTATCAAAGACGTCAGGAAATTTTAAATTATATTTTTGATTCCAGAAACCCGTTTTTCGGTATTTCAAACATTAAAATATTTGAATGATTTCCTGATTCTTAATTTTTATAAAACTAGACATGTTTTTTCATAAATTAAGACAAAACAAGGTTTTTGGAATTTCCTAAATTTCTATTCATTTTTGAACAATATCTGTGTTTATGGTTTAGTTAGAGGTGCCAATTTTTTAATTTTCAGGGTGGCCTGGCCATCGTTTCAGGGAATGCTATAAAAAGGGAATATTTTAAATCAAATTCAATGTCCTGATTAGGTTTTGGTGGTATACTTTGTTCCTCAATTATCAAATTTTCGAAGGAGGTAGGAAAATATTTAAGAAAAGCATGGGAAATCTGAAGCATGGGAAATGCTCTCCCTCTAAAAAAAAAAAGATCAATAAGGGCGCCGGCCTCGTCCTTGTTGTCAATGAAGGATGAAGGAAGGATTGAACTGTCAGTAAGATACTTTTTAGGATCAACAATCAACCTTCCAGTCCAGTATTTTTCGAAAGCTATTTTGAAAAAACTCTGAAGCAGTTATGAGTCCGTATCTCCAGCTATAGAAACCGTCTATATGTTTGCGAATCTATATTTAAGTATCTAAGGAAGGACGTTTTGTTAGTAAGGGAAAGGCAAAGATCAGGATCCACTTTGAAAAATGATTTAAACTTGTTGGTTTTTCCTACACTTCCTATGCTCCTCTATATTTTTTGAGGAAATTCCTATTTCAATCTCAAGGTCCATACACTTCACGTGAAAATTAGCGTGAAAAAAATCTTATTTTATCAAAAACTCAAATCGTGACACAACTAGCATGGTGGAATCGATGGGGGCAACATGGTGGAATCGATGGGGAATGGTTGAAGGATGAAATTTCAGTCGGACTTGTACCTTAAATCCTTCTAGAACTGTTAAAGGGTGATACGGTCTAAATTTGGTCAATATCAACTTGACGTACTTCTTTCAATTTTGCATTTAAAAAACCTGAACACCCCTGATTTTGAAGGTGTGTGTGTGTAGAATGTTGCTCCTTTTTTGATTTTGGAATTCACTTCAGTTGTCAAAATGCCGTCCAAGGAAGAAGAGCAGCGTATCAAAATTTTGCTCGCGCATCGCGAAAATCCGAGCTACTCGCACGCAAAGCTGGCAAAATCGCTAAAAGTTGTCAATTCAACCGTTACAAATGTAATTAAAGTGTTTGGGGAACGTTTGTCGACAGCCAGGAAGTCTGGATCGGGGGAAATCGAAACCCGGAAGCCGCTGAGACGACAAAGAGAGTTGCCGGTAGTATCAAGCGAAACCCTAACCTCTCTCTCCGAGATGCCGCAAATAAGCTGGGTGCAAAAAACGAGCCGGACTATCGACTTATAAGAAGGAAGTGACTCCAAATCGCGATGATAAATAAAATTCGACGGCCAAAGCGCGATCCCGGAGGCTGTACACGACGATGCTGACGAAGTTTGACTGCGTGGTAATGGACGACAAAACCTACGTCAAAGCCGACTACAAGCAGCTTCCGGGACAGGAGTTTTATACGGCAAAAGGAAGGGGAAAGGTAGCAGATATTTTCAAGCACATGAAACTGTCAAAGTTCGCGAAGAAATATCTGGTTTGGCAAGCTATCTGTACCTGTGGCTTGAAAAGCAGCATTTTCATAGCTTCCGGAACTGTCAACCAAGAAATTTACGTGAAAGAGTGTTTACGTCTGCTGCCTTTCCTGAAGAAACACGATTGTTCCGTATCGTTTTGGCCGGATTTGGCATCTTGCCATTACGATAAAAAGGCCATGGAGTGGTACGCCACCAACAACGTGCCGATGGTTCCCAAGGACAAGAACCCTCCCAACACGCCAAAGCCCCGCCCAATTGAGAAATACTGGGCTATTGTCAAGCGGAACCTAAAGAAGACCAAAAAAAACTGCTAAGGACGAGCAGCAGTTCAAGGCAAACTGACTTTCTGCGGCGAAGAAGGTGGACGAGGTGGCTGTACAAAATCTGATGGCAGGGGTTAAGCGTAAGGCCCGGCAATTCGGATTTGGAAAAGCGGAAGCCTAACTGAATATTTTTCCTGAATTTTATACTAATTAACTTTGAACAAAAAATTTACTTTGATTTTTTAAATAAACGATTTCACCGATTTACACGCGTTTTCCCTTGACCAAATTTTGACCGTATCACCCTTTATTATACGGCAATTTTTTTAAATTTTCAATAAGTTACCTTTCCATGTTCTGCCTGTTTTAAAAAAAGCAATTTTTTTTATTTTGAAAAATGGTGGGGATTTGTGGGTCACCAAATCCAAATTGACCAAATAACATTCAAAGTTTATAAGTTGACCCAAAACTGTAATTTCATAATTTATTTCGTTATTTTAAAGTAATTTCTTTATGAAATAAAAAGAGAGTACGATCGAATATTTTGTGTTTTGCGTTTGTGTGACTTATTGATGTTTCATCAAAAATTCGCTTTCGACGTGAAAGAACATGACAAAACTAAGATCATAAGCGTATGAGCATATTTTTGTTATGACCTTTAGGTTCTCCATCGATGCAATAAGCGGGTGCTTGTTTGATTATGTAAGTTAATTTTTTTACATTTTTTTTTAGCTTGCTAAATAAAAGAAGCAAATTATGCGTATTTAAGTCAAAACATATGGAAAAATATGCTTACGCAAAGCGACGGCGATGACAGTTGAATTGAGATTTTCATCTCAATACACATCTGAGATATTCAGAGTGGCCCACGTTACCCCACTCTCCCCTACTAAACGCAATCAATCAAAAAGCAATTTTATTTTATGTAGTCGGTATACCAATTGCAATAATACCATCATCAAATTGTTCAAATTGTTCATATTGTTCAGCTGCTACTATTTTTCGACCTTTTCCAGTAAACAGTGATCAGGTCCTGTGAACACTCTTGAAAAATTTGGCGTTCCATCCGAATACAGTTCAAGCATTTTCTGAATTTTGTCTTCCTTGAATTTTGCTGCCAAAAAAAAACACACCCATCACTAACAAGCGTAGCCTACTCTTCCTTTAGTTAAACAAAACGTAATTTTAAACATTTTTTTTTAAGAAGGCCCATGAACGTTTTAAGCTTCCGGGGCCATATCCTTTTCTGAATCACCGTTACTCAAACAGGATGTCAGTAAAACTTCATGTCTTCTTGAAGAGATCCATCAACTTACCACGCCTTACATTTTCCGAAAATATGATGGCTATCAGCTGACAATTGCTAAAATAATCAACTCACAAATATTCGACCTCATGGCCGTTGAAAACTATCGACTACACCACGGTCGACGGATTTCAGATTTAGACTCCCATTTCACTTGATTTTCAATTTGAATTTTAATTGCAAACCAGTTATATTTCAGATTTATTCCTCATTAACTAGAGCTTTGAACACTGATCCGATTCACATTTGCCGGATGAAACCGAACGCCTAAAGCGACCTACCTTGATTCTTGAAGAACATATCGAGGGCCACCGCATTCCGATACGCTTCATTCTTCCCGTGGAAGGTATTGAATGACATGGTTTCGATCTCCAGCACACTGTACCCGGGATCGATCTCCTGCAGCAGTTCGGTCAGCTGGCGCACGTTGCCTTTCAGGAGACAGTAAACCTTCCAGCTGGCCGCCAAAAGCCGCTCCTCGCCTTCCTCGCCGTCGTCGTTGTAGTTCGGGACAGTTTTGGCCAGATGGTCCCGGATGTAGTCCCTCAGGTTCTGATCGTCAGTTTCCGCCGCGATCTGGTAGAACACATACTTGGAGTTGCGCTCGATATTCCCGAGGATGTGTTCAGCCTTGTAGAGCTGCCGGTTCGAGAGCAATCGATAGACGTACGCGTTAACCTGCGAATCGGACCGAGAGCAAATCGTGAATGATGCGAAGTCTCGCTAGGCCTATGGGTGTAAGATGATGTGTGGTGATTGACTTGGAATTGAAATGATTCTGATGGGGTTTTTTTTCACCCAGCTGGATGCTAGGATGCTGCACGAAACTTGTAGGGCTTTCTGCGGCAAGTAATAAAAATATAAATATAGACAATACAGATAAGGACTCGATTGAACCGAGAATCTGGAATTCGGAATGAATTTTTTTTGTGCAGTCCCACGTACATGATAACAAACAAGTCAAGTATTTAGCAAAAAAGATTGAATGATTGAAATATTGGACTCTTGTTATGTGATTCGGGATAAAGAAAAGAGGAGTTGTTCCTGTTTCTGTTATAATTTTTTGGGAAACGGAAAATCTAATATTTGACAACGTAACATCGGGTTTCAAAATTATAATTTTTGTCTATGAAATTTAAAAGTGCTTATATTTGTTTTAAACGTACTGAAAATATGATTCCGAGATCGACACCCGTTATTAAAAGTCAAAACTTATCAACATTACTAGCCTGAAATCATCAACAACAAGACTGATTGCGCAAATCTCGTACAGCAATAATACAACTAAATTCTTGGTAATTATTTTTCTCAGGGAAGCATTTCCTGACCACAGTCAAAGTCTCGAGACAAAATAATAATAGTAATCTTTCACCGACTTGCAATCAGATCACGTTGTTGGGCGCTATATCTCTAAACCATCACTGAATGAATACTTTGCAACCGATTTGCCAGATTAATGTCTGACGTGAGGCATAATTAATCTTTTTTTAACAGTTGGGAACCCCAACTTGGAATTGAAGCTTTCTTTTTTAGAAAATTTTACCCTAGGTGGTTTTTTTTTGTAAATTTCATTAATTCTCTTTGACTCATACTAAAACTTTCTACAGCAAGACAAATTTCAATAAATCGTTCTCTAGAAAAGTCTACGAACTTTCGCACCGGTAAAAACCCCAATGAAGCCTCACTTACATTGAACAAACAATTTCTAGTAAAATCCGTCAACAGATGGTGTTTCACTTAGCAAGCGAAAAGATTAATAGATTCTTGTCGTATCTAGCAGTTATTGGCGAGGCGGCAAGTTCTTATCAGTATGTATTTGTTCGTTCTACCAATGAACTGTGTTATAGGGTTAGGAAGGCGGTCCATGATTGATAATGTGTGCTGTGCATAGAACGCAAGACATCATGAGGTGGTGTTGAATTGCAATTTATTTTTAAAATAAGTATACCCTGTATTCTAAAACGTTTTATTTTCAATCGAAACGCACGACAGAATTTTGCAGATTTTTCAAATGAGATTTAGGTACCCAGGTTTTGATTTTAAAATGCGTATGGAAAAACGCAAAAAAAAATGTTCGAAGAATGTCACTTTTTTAGTTTTTATTGAATATTTTGTTTTCACGCGATGCAAATGAAATACCAATATATGGAACTTACTGGGAAATTCTCTGACTACAAAGCGATAGGAGTAGTGAGAAAAAAGTTATAACGACCCTGAGCATTTATTTTTTCATGTAATGAAACTAGCTACACTGACAGATTTTTCGTCCAATTTTCAGAAATATTATTTTAACAAGAAAGTTATTGATTTAGCTTTGAAAGGTTCTGATGAAATGATCTAAATTACAAGCTCATTAAAAAAATTAGAGTTATCAGAAATATAGGGTCTCCAGATGCAATGATTTTGAGGAAATGAAACTGAAATCTTGTTAATCTTAAATTTTTTCTTAATATTTTAATTGGAACAAGCTTAAACTTACAATTGATTGTACATTAGACTGAGTAGATTTGAGGTCATTTTTGAATTTCTTAAACCCTGGGGTCTAAATAGCTTCGTTTTGGTTCGAAACTCATCCATGATTCTTTGCCAAGTTTTTTAGTAACGTTTACATGAGTAAATTTGAATTTTTAGGTTTGTATGGGAAAATTGAGTATTTTGTACTGAAAAACAACTTCATTTTTGTTTCTTCTGTGGAGCCGAGCCTGCTTATGGCTTTTGTGCCAATTTATAAATTCTTCAATTTTTTTGTAACGTTTACATGAGTAAATTAGAACTTTAAGGTTTGTATGGGAAATGGGCTTATGGTTTTTGCGCCAATTTATAAATTCTTTGTCGAAGGTCTTAACTTTGTATCTTATTAGGCAAAAAAGTTATAAGCTGTTTAACAGGGGTATGTCTTTTGGAACTGATAAACAATAAACTCAATTGACATCACTGCTGGGTGCCTACACCCTTAGAAAACATTCTGTAATTCGTTTTAACCGAAAAGGAAACTTTTAAAATAGTAGGGGTTTTGAAACTCGAAAAACGTTGCAATTCGACACACCCTAATGATCAATATATTTTTGCGGAACAACAACTAAACAGCTTCTGTGGCGTTTTGAGGGTTTTGATTGGTGCCTTCCAATGAACCCTTTACTCAGATAAGCTATTAACTCTGTCGATCGTCAATACTCCTGACTAGTTTGAGTTGTTTTGAGTTTGCATACTAAGTATACTTCCAAACGTCATCTGGTTGAAAATTACAACAAAAATGTTGGTGCAGTAAAAGTGAAAACTAACACCTAACAGGTTAAAAATTTTAATGCAAATCCGTAATATAATTCCAAAAAAGGCCATGATAAACTTTTTGTTGACCAAACACGGATAAATGTAAGGTGTTTTTTAAGTACCGAATTTGTTCAGTGGATCTCACTAGACGTTTACTCGTTATATTTAGGGGTATCTCAAAGTTAACTTTTTAAAAATCACCTATGGGTAAACCAAAGGAATTTGGGAAAATCGAAATATTAATTTTAATAATAATCTCGAAAAATTTTGCCCAAAAATAAGCTTTTTGGAACTTGCTTACCCTTTTTCAAGAAAACCGGTGACTTCATGAAGAATGTTTCAATAGGGTAATTTGTTCATTGTGTTTTTTGTCTTTGAAATTTTATTTGTAAATATTCCATCGTTTCTGGGTTTTCGGTGATACGGTCAAAATTTGGTCAATATCAACTTGACGTATTTCTTTCAATTTTGCATTTAAAAAACCTGAACACCCCTCATTTTGAAGGTGCGTGTGTAGAATGTTGCTCCTATTTTGCTTTGGAAATTCACTCTTTAGTTGTCAAAATGCCGTCCAAGGAAGAAGAGCAGCGTATACAAATTTTGCTCGCGATGCCAAATCAACCGTTACAAATGTAATTAAAGTGTTTGGGGAACGTTTGTCGACAGCCAGGAAGTCTGGATCGGGAGGAAATCGAAAACCGGAAGCCGCTGAGACGACAAAAAGAGTTGCCGGTAGTTTTGAGCGAAACCCTAACCTCTCTCTCCGAGATGCCGCAAATAAGCTGGGTGTATCGTCTACAACCGTGCATCGAGTCAAAAAACGAGCCGGACTATCGACTTACAAGAAGGTAGTGACTCCAAATCGCGATGATAAACAAAATCAACGGCCAAAGCGCGATCCCGGAGGCTGCTGCTGACGAAGTTTGATTGCGTGGTAATGGACGACGAAACCTACGTCAAAGCCGACAACAAGCAGCTTCCGGGACAGGAGTTTTATACGGCAAAAGGAAGGGGAAAGGTAGCAGATATTTTCATGCACATGAAACTGTCAAAGTTCGCGAAAAAATATCTGGTTTGGCAAGCCATCTGTACCTGTGGTTTGAAAAGCAGCATTTTCATAGCTTCCGGGACTGTCAACTAAGTAATTTACGTGAAAGAGTGTTTGAAAAACGTCTACTGCCTTTCCTGAAGAAACACGATTGTTCAGTACTGTTTTGGCCGGATTTGGCATCTTGCCATTACGATAAAAAGGCCATGGAGTGGTACGCCGCCAACAACGTGCAGGTGGTTCTCAAGGACAAGAATCTTCCCAACAGCCAGAGCTCCGCCAAATTGAGAAATACTGGGCTATTGTCAAGCGGAACTTAAAGAAGACCAAAAAAACTGCTAAGGACGAGCAGCAGTTCAAGGCAAACTGGCTTTCTGCGGCGAAGAAGGTGGACAAGGTGGCTGTACAAAATCTGATGGCAGGGGTTAAGCGTTAGGCCCGGCAATTTGGATTTGGAAAAGCGGAAGCCTAAGTGAATATTTTTCCTGAATTTTATACTAATTAAACTTGAAAAATAAATTTAATTTGATTTTTTAAATAAACGATTTTACCGATTTACACGCGTTTTCCCTTGAACAAATTTTGACCGTATCACCCTTTATAATTTTGATTCCCCGCGTTAATGATATTTGGAGTTGTTTTTTTTAAATATACATTGCATATGCCCCACAATCATTTTTAACTTTTTCGTGCAGGGATGACTATGACTATAGAGGGTTGCTTTTGGGTTGAAACGAAAAATGTTAGTATTCTATATATCTCCATTAATATTGCACATATCGTTTTAAAATTTGTACACATGATAGCTAGCAAATATTTTAAATAAAAAGTTATGTGCTTCAATCCATAACCTTTTTCTCCCAGGGTAGATTTTCTTCACACCATAGTAACTTTTTCTTGTCTCGTAAAGATCTTTCGAACCGTGTATTGGTCACCCGTGTACATCCGAAAGTAAAATTGCCCGTGCTTTATCCAGCTATTCATGAAAAATGTAGGGAAAAACGGGTGAAATGAGGCTTTTAGAGTAATCTGATTTAGAAACTGTTAAATCCAAACGCTTCATCGCTTTTTCTTACATAAGAATTGATGGTTTACAAGAATTTATCACGCGCAAGGTGCTTGAAAACGAAATAGGTTCCCTATTTTGATCGAAATTCTCCAGTATGTAATGATTTTTTTTTGGTCTCGTTTTCATCTTAACTGTTGTTTTTCGGATAGTGTTATTCTACCATGCAGTCAATATTCTATAAATTTCAGTTTTCGACCGAAGTCTGAGAAATTCCAACCCACATAACTTGTCTCTCCCATACCTACCTAACCTAAGGGTCCAGCGCCGATTGACCGGCGCATAGGGCTGAGATAAAAGATCTCCACTGCTGGCGATCCGGAGCCAGCGTCTTCACTTGCTGCCAGCCAAGGTTCTCGTCAACTGTGCGGATTTCAGCGGCTAGACTTTGCCGCCACGAGCTTTTGGGCCTGCCTCTTCTTCGATGCCCATCTGGATTTCAGTCAAGCGCCTCTCTGCAAATCTCGTTTTCATCTCTTCGCAGCGTGTGCCCAATCCATCTCCACTTACGTTCCCGAATCTCGATTTCTAGCGCCTTTTGATGACACCGGCGATGAAGTTCAACGTTTGAGTTGCCAGTTGCCAGGCCACCAAGCGCGGATGATGTTCCGCAGGCAGCGATTCACAAAAACTTGCAGTTTTCGCGTCGTCACCGCATATGTGCACCAAGTCTCAAACCCGTACAGCAATACGGATTTAACGTTTGAGTTGAAGATTCGGATCTTAGTTCGTAGAGAGATCTGGCGTGACTGCCAAATGTTTCGGAGACTCGCAAACGCAAATCGGGCTTTTTTGATCCGGGTTTCGATGTCCTTCTTGGTACCACCATCAGGCGTAATCTGGCTACCAAGATACTGGAAGCACTCCACTGTCTCAACCTGTTGTCCAGCTACAACGAAATTGGAACGATTTTCTGTATTGCTTTCCATCGACTTGGTCTTTCCGACATTGATTTTGAGACCTGCTGCCTTGGAGCTTTCGGTGAGGTCGTCGAGTTTGCTCTGCATGTCTTGTTGTGTTTGGGCGAGCAAAACAATATCGTCTGCCAGGTCAAGGTCGTTAAGTTGCTCCATGGTTGAAGGATTCCACGGCAATCCTCGGTTTGGTCTACAGTCAATCGATCCAGTCAAGATCTCATCCATTACGATGAGAAAAACAGCGGTGACAAAATACATCCTTGTCTCACTCCAGCAGTTACCGGGATTGATTCGGACAAGACACCGTCGTGCAAGACCTTGCACGAAAATGCCTCGTACTGTGCTTCGATGAAATGGACTAGTTTCTCTGGGACCCCTCGTCGTCTAAGAGCAGCCCAGATGTTTTCGTGGTTCAGTCGGTCAAATGCTTTTTCGAAATCAACGAACACCAGCAGAAGAGAGTCCTGGAATTCGTTGATTTGTTCCAGTATTATTCGTAGCGTTGTGATGTGGTCCACACATGATCGTCCGGATCGGAATCCAGCTTGTTGCCGTCGGAGTGTAGCGTCGATTTTCTCCTGGATCCTTTTCAGGATCACTTTGCAGAGTACTTTGAGGGTTGTACAGATCAAAGTTATGCCACGCCAGTTACCGCACTCTGTTAGGTCTCCTTTCTTTGGGACCTTTACGAGGATACCCTGCATCCAGTCGGCCGGGAATGTTGCAGTATCCCAAATGTCAGCGAAAAGATGGTGCAACATTTGTGATAACAAGGCAGGGTCGGCTTTGAGCATTTCAGCAGGAATGCAATCGATTCCAGGCGCTTTGTTGGATTTCATGTCCTTGATTGCCGCTTCTATTTCAGCCAGCGAGGGCGCTTCCGAGTTGACGCCATTAATGCGACTTACTGTGGGCGCCTCGAGCTGCGGGTTCTGTTGGCCATTGCTATTTGTAACTCGAAAAAGTTGATCAAAATGCTCAGTCCAACGCTTGAGCTGATCTGTTCGATCTGTCAGCAGCTGACCTGCTCGGTTTTTCAGCGGCATTCTTGCATTAGTCCTTGAACCACTAAGGCGGCGAGCAATATCATATAATAATCGGATATCTCCAATGGCGGCGGCTCTTTCCCCCTCTTCAGCTAGGGAGTTTGTCCAGGCTCTCTTGTCTCGTCTACAACCTCGTTTAACTGCCTTTTCCAGCTCCGCATATCGTAAGCGGGCGGCTGCTTTGGCTGACCCGGTACATGCCTGCTCAATTCCGACTTTCGCCTTTCTCCGATCATCGATCATCCTCCAGGTTTCATCCGACATCCATTCACTTCGTCTTCCACAAACTTTACCGAGAGTACCATGGCTCGTCGTGATAAAGGTCTCTCCCATAGATTTTACGAAAATCTGAAACATGTTTTCTAAACTTTTCCAATGTCTCTCAGTGAAATTTAAGCAAAACACGCTGATTCATATTTGAGATCCCGATCAGGAGGGAAAAACTAAATTATATCAAGATGAGATATTTTGATACTAATTTTTTCCTATCTAAATGAGTTATTATTCAGTACTCGTAGGATGTTAAAATATCTCAAATTATATCAAAAAATCTACGCGATCATAGCTGAATTATTTCAATTTTAGATATGCTCCTTTCAAGATTATATCTCATTCAGATAGCATCGTTTGATATTGAACAGAAAAAAACCTATCAAAATTATAACTTATCAAGATATGAGTGCTTCGAGAAAAATTCCAAGTGGAATGTCAATAAACCACACTATTTGCTAAAACCATGCTCTATTTCTGGTTTCCAAAAAATCGGATTCAATTTCATGGATCTGTTGAGCGAAACTCATTGATGTAGGGTTAGGCTTCGTTGTCCGTTTTTCATAAAAAGTTGTATGTATATCAAAATAAGATATAATCATTTTATTTTAGGACAATCAAAAAAAACTTTATCATTGAAAATGAACTCAACCCCATTCAAGTCTGTCAATCAAAATAGATATAATTCAGATTGGAGAAACTTAAAATCGAAAATTTAGAGTACTTAATTATAACTGAATCAGATGTAAATATCTTGGTGAGATACGTTTGAGTTATTATTTTGATATGCTCTCCTGATCGGGATATTACACATTGAACGAAAGATTTTTTTTTTGTTTCGATTATAGTCGTTTTAACATCTTTATGTCTTTTGCGACTTATATCAACGATGCAGTTGGCGGACAGTTATTGAAAAACTTATCCGGTACAACTGTGATCGATGTTTACTCTTGGGCTCGAACTGAACGAAAGATATTCAAAAAGGATAATTATATGTAGAATTGATGTATGTATCTCCAAAATATTTTAGAAATGTCAAATTTCGTTAGATACTATTGGAATAGTTGCTCATCCTTATAGGAAGTTTGAAGAGAAAACATCATCAGAGTAAAAAAAATTATTAATATGCAAAGTTGAAGATTTGTATGCGTGGATCCCAATTTTTATAGAAATATGATCGATATTGTATGTAACAGAGTTCTCCCTAAATGCACAAGTTGGTAGGTAAAACTAAATCTAGCATCTTCCTCAATTACTTACTTTTTGCAGGAAGTAGTTTTTGGCCTCTGCAATGGACAAATCGTTCCGTTCCGACAGGTAGGAAATGCACAGGTTGACGTGTTTCCCCTTGGTGGCCACATCTTTGATGATGACATCATCCTCCAGCTTTTCCCAGCCCTTGGTGATGTGTTTCTTTTCGTTGGGCAGCATTTTCGATAGCTTTTATAAAATACAGACTAACAAATCAACCAAACTAAAAGTTTCACTCCTGGATTCCCGGATCTTATAGCCACGGTATCACTTCATTCCTTAGCACTGAAAACCGAACACTTCTTCGACGCCCAGCAAAAGCGAAAATAAAATGAAAACAACCGAATGGCGTTAGTCATCGAACTTTCATGCTGCTGTATCCCTGCTTACGCAAATCAAACTCCACCGAACATCACTTGAGCGAACGACTGCACCAGCAATCGGCATACAATTTATTAACAACAATATCTAAAATCAATATGAAAACAATGAAAATAAACGTAGCACTACCGATCGACGGGGAACGGTTTGTTTATGTTTCCAGCGATGAAAACAAAACAAGGGCAGGCAGACAGTCGGTTTGACAGTTCTCTCTTTCTGGGGGTAGAAATTTCTCTCTCTCTGGGAAACCGATCAGCTGTTTTAAGGGAGCTTTTATGCTACCAACAGCTGATGGTGAGAAGCTTTGAAACCGGTGGCTGCGTACTTTTCAGTTAAAGCTTCATAGGGTAAAGTGTGTGAATGAAACCATCAAAAAAGTTTTCAAAATCAAACGAGAGAAAATAAATTTAAAATGTAATCCCACTTTTTTTTTGATAAATCATTACTGTAAACGAGAGTAATGAGTGTTGAAAATAGAAATTTGCTGCAGCTTTTTTTTTACTTTTTGACAAAAAACTCAGACCTTTTTGAAAAGAATTGAAATCGTTTAAGATAAAAAAAAATCGTGCGGGAACCAAACAAAATCAACAAAAATATAGTTTCTTGAAGATTTAAAAAGTTTTAGAGGCAGTCTATCATTTACGTAGTGGTTTGCCACTAGGTGAAAAGACACACGATATAAATATTGTGAGCCGTTTGTCTTGATTGACATGACAACGCTCTGGTGCCAATCCCTTTTTCAATTTTTCATTAATTAACGAGTCAATGTAGAAATTTTATGATAGATGAGAATTATTTAACAATTTTGCCAATACAGATAAAAATTTTGAAATTAAGGTATATAAATAGGCTTTTTTTCTTAAATGATCATTTATTATATTAATGGTTGTTTTAACACGAAACACTTTATTTATATTTTAAACGAGAAAACCAAAATTTGTGCTTCATATTTTCTTAATTTTTTATTTTAACTTTAAATTTTGATTTTATTTCATATTTCATATTTTTAAAATAATACCATAAATGTTTCTAACTATTTTTTAAGTGTTAATTGGTTCTCATGAATTTTGACCAGCAAAAAACGAAACTATGATTTTATAAATAATCAGAAGAATATTTGAGAAACCATTATTTAATAATGTTTTGGGAGTTATTCCTAATTGAAAAAATAACACAGATATTTGTACTGATAGTGGTATAAAATATGAAAAGGAAGTTTTATTAATGCATTTTTGAGAAATGAAATATCAATTTAGTTCGTGATCCGAATAACCTATTGGCTCAAAAGTCAAATTTGAAGTGGTTCAACTCTTTGACGCCGTTCTCCAAAAATGGAAAAAGGCAGCCCAGTTTACAATATCTATCCAACGTAAAATGAGAGTCGAGTTATGTGGAGTTTTCTTTATATCTCTAGTTGAAGTTATAATACTCAAAATATTTATCGTTTTTTGTAACTAGATTCCGTACAAAAAATTTCAACTGTATTCCAAAAAACAAATTTTTATTAGATAAGGTGTAAAATATGCCAAACAAAACTATAAAAATAATTTCAAAGCAAAATATATTCGCGATTTGAATATCTATTCGTTTTTCAATGTAAGCAAACCTTTGCGAAATTTTAAAAAAATATTCAAACTTTTCTTAGCATTTCTTTGAGAACTCCTGAACGGGTAAACTTATGACTATCATTTTCATGGTTTCATGTAGCCTGAAAATGCCGGAACCTGATGAAATTTTTGGATACATAATTATGAGCGCTTCAAAAATCGACTTTTCGCCAGGTTTCCTGGGTTTTGAACCACTGTGCGACGGTGACTTTTTCACGCTCTGATGAAACATATTAACCAAGCAAACAAATTCAACAATCTTGTGAATTCAGATAAAATACACAATTTGTTGTACAAAGTCATATAAATTTCATTAATTGGTTTAAACTAATAAAGTATCAAATAAATTTTCGATAACATATAACTTTTTTTTTTAGGGTTCATGTAATTTCAGGACCTCGATTGAAGTTTTTTAACAACAAGTGTATTCTTCATTTTAAAAGTGTGTATCCTTATCTCAACTTCGATGAAGAAGTTCAAGAAAATTTCGAAGGATTTACGATCTATGAATCATTTAATTATATTATTTTTTGAAAGAGCGAAACTAGCGAAGAGTGAATTTGTTTCCAAGTTTTGTGTTGCACTGTGTTATTATAATTTTAATTCACTGTTAGAATTTGTGAGAGAAAAAAATTTGGCTCGTGAAAATGTGATTTTCCAATGCCCTCCAAATAAGAAGCTCAAATTCACAAATAAGAATATGTGAAAAGTTTATATGTTAATTCCTTTATTCTGTCAGGGTGTCGACTACCTGGAAAAACCTGGAAAATCAGGGAAAATCAGGGAATTCAATTTGCATCAGGGAAAATCAGGGAATATCAGGGAATTTTTCTACCAATCAGGGAAAAAATAATGATCCCGATTTTATTTGAAGAAATTGAAACGTCATAATTTATTATCTGCTTAAAAATTTACTTCACTGTACGTTGCTCATGTATCGTTAGCCCTTTGATTTTCTGCGTACTGTATCCGGCAGTATGATGAAATACCTTACACAAAAACCGCAGAACCAGGAACTGTGGAGCCCGGTGCTTCTAATAGCGTTGGAAATAATACGGAAATTCCTCTCATTGCTGAGAAATCGCCATCTGCCGTTCATCCTTATTCGCTTCCTTCTACCAGCAATGTTTCTTCTTCCTCGAGGGCTATCGATAAATTTATGCTGAAAACCGATACTACAAAAGCTGAGATTTTTTGGTGCCTGGAGACAGTCGTAAGTCATAAATCGCTGCGCACCGCAGAAAAAGACACTGCCGTATTCAAGATGATTTTCACTGATAGCCAAATTGCGGACAAGATTTAACTTGGTCGGGACAAAATCAGCTATACGCTGCTTTTTGGAATTGCTCCTTATTTTAGAACGGAACTCGACGATACCCTGCAGAACATAAACAATATGCGGATTACATATTTTACATGGCGCATTCAAAGATGGTATTCGCGCTACTGGCTGGGATATTCTCAAATATCTGAGAGGAAGCTACAACCTGATGAAGGATGTACCTACATGCCGCGCACTATATACACAGTATTCTAAAAGTACCGTGTTTCCGTTAAAGTTTTGCGCTCACCGTTGGTTAGAGAACGTGAGCTTTGCTCAGCGAGCAATAGTAATCACTCTACACATGAAAAAGTTTGTTGAAGGTGTTCAAAATGACAAGATAGAGCCGACATCCGATTCATATCGAGACGTTGTTGCATGCCCCAAGGATCCGCTTCTTCTGGTCAAATTGGCTTTCTTCGTATCCGTTGGGGGCGAAGTGGAACCACTTACAAGAATTTCAGTCGGACAGCCTGATAGTACCTTTTCTGTACAATTCGTTGATTCAAATGGTTCGAGGAATAATGAAAGATGAAGGTTGAGCAGCTGAAGAATATTAACCAGGTTCGTTTAACATATATTTTTATTTTTTCTGTAATACCGTAATCCGAGGTGAGATTGTTTTTTCTTCCTTCCAAAACATCTGATTTTAAACATGTTTGACATTAAAACAAGTTTGGCCTTACCTAAACATTCAAAACGATTTTACGCAGTTAGGGAACTTGTCATAATATTAGATTTTGCCTATAAGATTTAACCTTGAATTTGTTTAATTTAGGTTACAGTGTATGCAGTGAATGAAATAAAAAAATCATCTACCATCGAAAGACATTGTTCTCGGATATGACGCTAGGAAAGCTAGTAAAAAATATCTTAAGCTCAGCGAAAAGTAAGTTCTGAGTTTTCGTATCGAATGCAAAGGAATGCTGATGGCAATTGTACTTAAGTTAATGAAGCGATCGCCATTAATTTATCCTCTGACCAAGGCCGCCTCTTGCCTTGATCCGGCAGTTATCAGCAACGATACCAAATTGGCCAAAAAACGATTTGAGAAGACTTTGACTATATTGACAGATACTGGACGCGTTAGTGAATCCTCGGCAGATTTAGCAGTACGGCAGTATTCCGGAGTGATTGCCAGAGGCGATAAATTTGATAATTATGACCGTAGCAAAGAAAGGCTGGATCATTTTTGGAGTGGAGTGCTAGCAAATGTCAAGTGTCCAGAATTCTTCAACATCGTCAAAATGATCTGCTGTCTTTCATATGGCAACGCGAATGTTGAACGTGGTTTTTCAGTAAATTCCGAATGTCTCTTCGAAAATATGCTTGAAGAATCAGTGGTGGTTAAACGACAAATCTATGATGCTGTTTTTTATGCTGGAGGGATAAAATCAGTCCAAATTTCCAACAAACTTGTTCAGAGAGTTTGAAATTCACATGCTCTGTATTTGGAAGACAAAACTTGCCGCAAAAAGGAAGCTCTTGAATCAGATCAAACAAAGCTGATGAAGCGTCGTCGAGAAGCGGAAGCAAAATCGCTTGAGGTGAAACGGAGGAAAATTTTGGAAGACGCACAGAAGAAGGCTGCGTATCTTTCAGAAATCTTTTCTTATCATGCCAGTAAAGCTTTCGCTCCTGCGCTATAAGCAAAGACGCAATACGGATCGTTACTATTAATGTAATCAGAATCAAGTGTATGTATTTGACTATGCGGGTGATACCTTCCAAGAGAAAATTGTTATGCTGAAATCATAAGAATTTCTACAAATGGATCCAAACTCGCTGACTTATCTTAAAATATTTAGTATCACAAATAATACTTCCTCTAATATTATCGTAATAAATTTGTATTCTCGACTTAAAGCTTTCTGTGCGTTTATTTTCGGGGGAAATATATTTTTAATAACTTTAAGTTGCTTCCTCAGGTTGTTTTTCAAACCTGGAATTTTCTGGAAAAACGACTGGAAAATCAGGGAAAATCAGGGAATTTTATTACCAGATATGAGTCGACACCCTGTCTGTGCTAATTGTTTTAAATCATTTTTGTTTCTTCTGTATAACTAAACCTGCTCATGACTTTTGTGCCAATTTTAAATTCTCTAAAAGAAATTTTTCGCTGAACTACTTTGTCGAAAATCGCAACTTCGTATCTTATTGAGCAAATACGTTATAATCTATTTTTTTCAATGCTAAAAGACATGCCCCCATTCACACCTTATAACTTTTTTGTCTAATTAGATATAAAGTTGCGGCCCTGGATAAAGTTGTGCAGCGGGAAAAATTCTTTAGAGAATTTATAAATTGGCACAAAAATCATGAGAAACTCGGTTCCACAGAATATATAAAAATGATGTTGAATTTTCAGTACAAAAGATTTAATTTTCCCCTATAAACCTAAAAGTTCAAATTTACTCATCTAAACGTTACTTAAAAATTCTGTAAAAATCATGGATGAGTTTTAGTTTTAAAACTTAATTTTTTTTGTGTTTGTTATTTTTGTTATTTTTAGTATTTGGTTTGAATTGTATGAAATGTTTCTGATTTTTGTCATAGTTTTAGAAAACCTTTCGATTTTGGAAAATATTCTTTATTCGATCCGAGCTAAAAACGAGCCGTGCCCAAATCGAAAGGGCCCTGAAACGGATTTGCAACTTTTAATTTTATAAAGAAGTGAAAAATTGTTTTGTTTATTGATGTACGGTAGGGTAACAATGGATGTTTGGGACAAATTCCGTGATCAAATTTTGTAAAATGAATTTGGCAGATTAGCTCAAAACTAGGCTTACAAGATACTTTCAGAAAAAAGCGGGACATTTGGGAAACTCTTATAAAGCTTTTTTTGATGAATATTCCCATACATTACTATATGATCCTTCAGCTTAGAAAGTTCATAGAAAGTAATATAATATGTTTTAAAGAAATTTGTTCATTAAATTCAATTCTCAAGACAATTTACATCTTTGAAAACCACGAACACTTTAATCAAGAATGTTATAGTTTAGAGTAATTTAAACTAAAAAATTTGAAAAAAGTTTTCATATTTATAAATCGCCAGTTTTGATCATCTAGGGGAGATGGGGGCATAATGGCCACCTTAAGGAAAACGATTATTTAACCATAGAGAACAGCTGTAATATGTGAATTACATCATTGTTTCGTGTTCAGACACTCAAATAGTCTATTGCCTAATTGGATGAAACTTGAAAAAGTAAATAAAAACGTTTAAAAAGGCATTTTAAAAATTTTTGCCGAAAGCTGAAAACCAGTCACTGTAGAGGCATAATGAGAAACCCCCCGAGGCAGTATGAGCACCATTAATGAAGGCATAATGAGCGTTTTCTGACGGGAATTCTAGCAGCAAATTTGACTCGATGAAGTCAACTGAGTAATAGAAGTACAGCTTGCCTTGTGTCGTCTGACGATTTGGCCTATTGGTAAGATGTTGGAGAGGTAATCAGTAGGCTCGAGTTCGATTCCTGGTCGAGGTGATTTTTTTTTTCATTTATCATTCATGATCATGATTGCACTAAACGGTGAGGCGTAGATTCATCAAACAAAGCAATAACAAAATAATCTAGGTCTGTTTGTAGAATTCAAAGAATTAACACATGCTCATACATTATGTTTCTGGTGTTTTGTTTGACGGATGATGCTTTGATGCTATCAGCCGTATAATGTAACAATAAAAAAATCAATCATGAATGGTATGTGCAAAAAAAAATCCCCTCGAACAGGAATCGAACTCGAGTCTAATGATTACCTCTCCGACACCTTACCAATAGGCCAAATCGACAGACGAAACAAGGCAAGCTGTAGCTCTATTATTCAGTTGGCTTCATCGAGTTGAATTCACGGCTAGATTCCCCGGCAGAAAAGGCTCATTATGCCGTCGTTGAAAGTGCTCTGTTCGCCTCTAGTGAACAAATTAAAGTAAAAAAGCGTTTTAAAATTGATGAAGGTGAAAAATCAAAAATTTAATGATGTTGAAAATTCAGAAACAATGTGACGATCATGTTGCAGTGCGTACATTTCAGATCAAGATGATTTAAAGGTCATAAAAGCTTATTTGGTGGTGCTCAAAAATTATAATATTTTCGTCTCTTGAGAACCTAGCTGGTTATTATTTAATATTTCTGTAAAGATGAGAAGGATATTTCATTTTTGGTGAAAAATTAATACTATGGATAGTACGCAAGAAATCCTTATGAAAATTTGTTTAAGAAAATACGTACTTATGTAGAAAAAAGAAGTGCTCATTATGCCCTGGGTGCTCGTTATGCCCTCATCTCCCCTACGTTTATTTAAGGGGGGGGGGGGGGGGGGGTAGGGTCTAACACTTTCAAAAAATCGATTTTTTTATTTTTTTATTTTCTTATTGTAAAACATTTCAAGAATGTTGTGTCAAATTTTCAAGTCAATTGAAGCAAAACTGTAGAAGTTATAGGCCTTTATCTCCTCCTATCTAATACTGCAAGAAAGCAAGAGCAGAAACTTCAAACGCTTTTTTCTCGAAAGCACATTTTTAAAGTCCGTGGACATCGTCATTTGAAAACGTCTTATCCGATTCTTTTCAAATTTGGAACATGTTTTCTACATATAAAATACCAGACCCCAACGTTTTTCTTTTTCGTTTTTTTACTTTGGGGAGATTTTACAGGTGAAAAACGGCGGATTTTTTCGTGAAAAAACGTAGTTTTTACTCAGCCACAAGTTTCAAACAGCCACAAAAATTTCATAAAAAAATTTTTAAGTTAAATAAAAACGTTGGGGTCCAGAAAAACATCTATTAAAAATATTTTGCTCTGATTTTCTGACTTCAGATGATTCTGTGCTGAGATACAGTGTCCACCGCAAATCCTGTTTTCTAAAAGGCATCCTCGAAAGTGCTCCGTCACCGGCTCATTTTTCAATATTTTTCTACGAAAAAATTACTAAATGTTCTTTTAACAATGCTTTGTATAATGCAAAAAATTTGAATACATTTGTTTGAACGATAGCTCTAGAAAAAAATCGTGCAAATGGTGTTTTTTTTATACTTGTTAGACCCTACACCCCACCCCCCCCCCCCCCTCCCTTAATTTAACTCGCCCATTCATTCATTGTTCGATTGAAAAAAGTTTTTTTTCGCTCGATAGTAAAGTCTGCTTCATTTAATATTGGAACAAATTCTTTTGCTCATTGTGGCGCTCCTAGTGGATGGATTTGGAAACTTTTTTAACCCACGTGTCGGGAAATTCATTACCTTTCACCATGTATTTATGTCATAACACCAAACAATAGCATTTTGTAAACAACCGCCATGGAAGCCGAACGGAGAGATCAAATTGTGCACAGTTTTCTTGAAAATCCATTGTTGTCGGCATCGAAGCTAGCTAAACAGCTTAAAATGCCCAGAAATACCGTATGGCGTGTTATCAAGCAGTACAAGGAAACATTGACGACGGCTCGGAAGCCGCATTCGAAGCGTCGGAGTGGAACTGTCGACCGGAAACTGCGTGGGAAAGTCATCAAGGCCGTCAAGAGGAATCCCAATCTTTCAGACCGCGATTTGGCCAATAAGTTCCAGGCCGCTCACAGTACGGTGCGACGAATTCGTCTCCGGGAAGGAATAAGGTCATTCCGAGCCAGCAAACAGCCAAATCGGACGCTGAAGCAGAACAATGTGGCCATAGAATCCGTGCTCGAAAGCTGTACGACCAAGTGCTGAGCAAGTTCGACGGATGTATTCTGATGGACGATGAGACCTACGTGAAGGCGGACTTTGGGCAAATCCCAGGTCAAAAATTTTATTTGGCGACGGCTCGGGGGGATGTACCTGCAAAATTTAAGTTCGTGTTTGCGGATAAATTCGCCCGCAAGTACATGATTTGGCAGGGGATATGCAGTTGTGGACAGAAAACCAAAGTCTTCCTCACTGACAAGACAATGACATCAGAAGTCTACAAAAAAGAGTGCCTACAGAAACGGATTCTGCCGTTTATTCGTGCCCACGACCGTCCAGTAATGTTTTGGCAAGCTGCCATTACAGCAAAACGGTTATGGAATGGTACGCAACGAACGGGGTCAGCGTAATACCGAAGGACCTCAACCCCCCAAACTGCCCCCAGTTCCGGCCGATAGAGAAATACTGGGCAATCACGAAGCGGAGGCTTAAGGCAAAGGAAAAACTTGTTAGGAACATGACTCAAATGAAGAACTGGTGGAATCAAATCGCCAAAACGGTGGACGAAAAGGGTGTGCGCCGCCTAATGTGCCGTATTACGGGAAAAGTACGAGAATTTCTTCGAAACAGCAATGAATAATTTTTTTAATTTTTTTTTATGAAAGAGTAAAGAAAATGCTACATTTGTATGAAAAACAAATTATGAATTCGTTAATAAATGACTGAACTACACGCAATTGTTTGTGTTCCAATATTAAATGAAGCAGACTTTAATTTTCTATGTTAGCTTTACATGCAAGGGATTTTGCTTGGATTCCTGAGAATAAAACCTTGAGCCATAATCATTTGGAAGCAACTCGATGAATACTTTCATCAATAGAAAAATATTAACATTGCTAGAATGTGCTTAAAGAACGCTAAACTAAACCTGATTATTATGGTGATGTTAACATAAGCTTGCCAAATTTTGGAAAAGTAAGGTTCGGCTCGGTTGCCCGAGTTTCGTAGACAAAAAAACCTAGATTTTGCACAGATTTATTCACTTTATTTCCAAAAATGAACAAAAAAACATAAATTATTTTTTTTAATTTTGAGTCAAAAAACGATTTTTTTGCCAGTTTTTTATAAAAAATCATGTACAGCTTTTCGGAAGTATAAAATACAATTTAAAATCTGCTTATGTGTTTTGATGTAAAAATATATTTTCAAGTATATTCTTTTTGATTTTTACTGAATTATTCCGCGGTTTTGACCAAATTCGTCCGGCTCAAGATTTTTTAAAGATTTAAGATAAAGTTGCCTGGATTCTCCAAGTCTGGATATGCCTGGAAAATATTCTGGCAGTCTTAAATGCTTAGAACTAAACGAATTATCTTGTTTTTTTTTATAAACTTTGACGAAAATGGTGCTAATTTTGAAAAAAAAAAAAAATACCAAAAATATTATATTTGAATGATTTTCTGTGTTGAACCAATAAATTTAAATTGAGGCTAAATTTAGTTAGTTGGTCAGTTAAAAGTGCTCGCTTTTTGTTTTTTTACAGCCTTATCGGAGAATGTCATTCCTTAAGTAAGATCATTTCTAGTTTTGAAATCATAAATGGATTAAAGTAGATTAGGAAAAAATGACAGGTGTTTAAAATGAACGTTTTCATCAAGCACGGATCAACTATTTTGAAGTGGTAGAATCACGTTGGTCTACCACAAAAATTTTCTCTGGAAAAAGCGAAACATTTTTAGAAAAAAAAAAAACGGAACAACGGGGCATTTGCTCAAAAAGCGGCATGGAAAAACTGCCCAGAACTGGGGGCGTCTTAAAGCACTCAAAGTTTCCGTTTTTTGACCCTCAAAAATCACCGCTAAAAATGTCAAAATCTGGTGTTAACTCAAAAAAAAAAATTTTTTTTTTGACAAAAATCAACTTCAAAATTTAAAAAATCACCAAAGGGGGGCCTTGGTCGGTTTTTCGAAAAACGGTTGGTTTTTCTAAAAACAGCGAAGTCCCAGAAAGTCGATATTTGACAAAACTAAATTTTTCGAGATACCAAATCTCGACGTTCTATGCATTTCTAAGTCATTTGGCATCAATATTAAAATTTCGATTATCCGAATTCACTTTGGCTTCCCCTTCGGTTATTTTTGAAATTTCAGAGTCAACTTGCGTGAAAAATATTTTTAAGTAATTTGGCATTAAATTTTAAATTTCGATTTTCCGATTTCTTTTGGGGGGGACTTTGGTGATTTTTGAGGGTAAAGAAATCGAAACTTTGAATGCTTTGAGGCTCCCTTAAAGTCCGATTGAGCTGAAATTTTTCACAATTCAGTTTTTTGGGTCAATCTACAAAATGTAGATGGTTGGTTTTCGAAAATCTACATGATACATTCGACTACCACCCTAAGGGAGCATCCATAAATTACGTAACGCTCCTAGGGGGGGGGGGAGTAAGCTCGAGCGTTACGAATTGTGACATAGGGGAGGGGGGGGAGGTATGCTCATCGTTACGTAACGATTTTTTCCTCATGAATTTGAGTGTCATTGCAGCTATTTTGATGTCATGCAATTTTAGCAGAATGATAAGCAAACCAAAATCAGCTTAAAATTTGTAAGCTTCAACATGATTGAACCTTTTCTATTTAAAGATTCTGTGATAGATTCCTTCAAATGTGTATTGAATATCCGTGAAATAACAGTTGGAAAATCGAATATTAGATACACTCTACCCCAAGATCTTATTTCAATATCAAGACGGAAATTTCACTATTTTTTCTCGATTGATTTAACAATTCAAGATAAATCATTCCGAAGAATATTATTGAGTGGAGTTTATTTTGCGTAACAAGTTATGCTCCGTGAACAAAATAAAGTAAACAAGATAGATCTCAATCACAGAGCAACTTGTAATATGACATTCAATTTGTTTTATCAGAGAATTATCATCAATGAGTACGAAGATGCGATTTGAACAAAATTTTATGTTAAAATCTTTTTTTGACCTTCGAAAATCAGTATGAAATATGAGAAGATGAGAGAGGGGGGGGGGGGGTAATTGTTACGTAATTTTAATAGGGGGGTACGTCGAAGTGTTACGATTTGTGACATACGGGGGGGAGGGGGTCAAAAAAGTGCATTTTTTGCGTTACGTTATTTATGGATTCCGCCTAATGTACAGTTTGAAACGGTTTTTTCAGAAAAAAAATTGAGGTTAAGAAATTATGAATGATCGATAGGCATTGGCAGCAGAGGTGCCAGGTTGTGAAAAATCAGGACACTACGATGAAAAATATCAGGATTTTTCAGAACATTTCTAAACTGATGAAAATAACATGCAGCTCTGCTTAGATTGCATAACTAAAGGCGAAATACAGGTGTTGAAGACGTCTCCAATTATGCAACTGAAGCAAGAAAAAGTTTGACTGACCTGAAGTTTATATCGAAAAATACTGTTAAAATATCATTTGATTGAATCAAAGATTATCGTCGGTTAAACTGGGCAAACTTTTTTATAAAAGATTGGTTTGATGTTCTCATCATTCAACGATAAATTTAGGTATAATTTAGATATTTTTTGAAACAAATCCTGAAAAATCAGGACACCTGACACTTCTGATTGGCAGGCAACTCCACCAATATCAGTTCACACTTCTTAGCCGTAAAACTCATTTGACTAGGTTGCTTTAACCCATGGCCAAAAAGTCTTGAAAGGCAAACAAAGGCTGGACTTTTCTCAAGAACACCAAGAACTTTGATCATTTCATGCTCAGAGAGAGAGAGAGAGAGCTGGCAGAGCTTTCTAGCACAAAACGATCTTTTTTCTTGCATTACAAGCTTCCACAACACTGCGTTTCGTACACTAAGCCGACTCGGATTCCAACCGTCATGATATCAAATGGTTTCGGTTTGTTTTGGATTAATTGCAAATGGTTTTAAGGGGGCGTTCACATACACCGTGGACATCTTAGGGGATAGGGGTGGGATTTTTTTAAAGTCCACAGAGAGGGGGGCAAGCAAGTGATAAATATGATAATTATTGAATTCAAATATTTTAATAATTATTTTACATCAGTATATGTACAGGGTGTCGACTACCTGGAAAAACCTGGAAAATCAGGGAAAATCAGGGAATATCAGGGAATTTTTGCACCAATCAGGGAAAAAATAATGATCCTGATTTTATTCGAAGAAATTGAAACGTCATAGTTTATTATCTGCTTAAAAATATGCAGATATGACACTAAGAATGCTATGAAAAAATGTCATAAGTTCACCGAAAAGCAAGTTCTGCATTTTCGTATCGAATGCAAAGGAATGCTGAAGGCAATTGTACTTAAGTTAATGAAGCGATCGCCATGACTTATCCTCTGACCAAGGCCGCCTCTTGCCTTGATCCGGCAGTTATCAGCAGCTATACGAAATTGGCCAAAAAACGATTTGAGATTACTTTGACTATATCGACAGATACTGGACGCGTTAGTGGATCCTCGGCAGATTTAGCAGTACGGCAGTATTCCGGAGTGATTGTCAGGGGGAATAAATTTGATAATTATGACCGTAGCATAAAAAAAGGCTGGATCATTTTTGGAGTGGAATGCTAGCAAATGCCAATTGTCCAGAATTCTTCAACATCGTCAAAATGATCTGCTGTCTTTCACATGGCAACGCGAATGTTGAACGTGGCTTTTCAGTAAATTCCGAATGTCTCTTTGAAAATATGTGTGAAGAATCAGTGGTGGCTAAACGACAAATCTATGATGCTGATCTTTATGCTGGAGGGATAAAATCAGTCCAAATTTCCAACAAACTTATTCAGAGAGTTCGAAATTCACATGCTCTGTATTTGGAAGACAAAGATCGTCGCAAAAAGGAAGCTCTTGAATCAAATCAAACAAAGCTGATCAAGCGTCATCGAGAAGCGGAAGCAAAATCGCTGAGGTGAAACGGAGGAAAATTTTGGAAGACGCACAGAAGAAGGCTGATAGCTTGCAAGTGAAAATTGTTATGCTGAATTCATAAGAATTTCTTCAAGTGGATCCGAACTGGCTGACTTATCTTAAAATGTTGATTATCACAAATAATACTTCCATTAAAATTATCGTTATAAATTAGTATTCTCGACTCAAAGCTTTCTGTGCGTTTATTTTCGGGAGGAATATATTTTTTATTACTTTAAGTTGCTTCCTCAGGTTGTTTTTCAAACCTGGAATTTTCTGGCAAAACGACTGGAAAATCAGGGAAAATCAGGGAATTTTATTACCAGATATGAGTCGACACCCTGATGTATATTGTTTTTCACAATCGACGATGTCAACAATACAAATCTAAAAAGATTTTCAAATATTCTTATCATCATTTTGTTTGTTTTTTTTTATTATTTTAATATTCGTTTCAGGAATAAAAATATTACGTTGTTTGTTGTTTTCTTTTTTCCGAGATTTTCATCCTTGCGGAAAAAATTAATACAATAAGTCCACGTGGACATCTGGGGAGGTGAAATAAATGTTTGCCAATTATCCACGTTTTTCCATGGAAGGGAGTAAGTATTTTAAGTTTTTGTATGACATAAAAGTGGTTAAAAGAAGTGGCACCAAATGTTCGCCTTATGGAACACCAGCACCAAGTTCAATTTCGAGTCGGCCTGCTGGTTGGTCGTTACCGAGCGAAGTTGAGAAGACGGCGGCGCGACCAGCAGAGCTTGAGCTTGAGAGAGAAGAAGGAGTGGATAGATGGATGGAATGGAAGCTTAAAGTTACCCGTCCAGCAATCCAACGATTTTGCGTTTGTCTTTCCCATCCAACCAGCACAAGTCAGTCAGTCAGTCAGTTCTCGGTAGTACGTCGTCGCCGTTGGATCGTTTCCTTGTTTCTCGGTTTCTTGTACGTGTCGTGCATGTGGTGCCGTGCCGCCGCTCCTCTCGCCTGAGTAGTGAGTCTATTGAGCAGGAAGAATTTCGGGAGGCGATCATCTCGTGCCGATCGATTGTCGTTAGCCGGGTTCTTCGCCGCCCATTAAGCTTTGGCTCTGCTGGGTCCCGGTCGGAGGCTCCTGCTTCTACTTATTTGCTGGACAATCGCGGCCGTACGTGTGCCTGTATGTGTGTGGTAGTGCGTGTGTTTTTGCTGCCTCGTACACACATCCTCCAACACTTGTCTTGTCTCTTCTGCTAGTGTAGAGAGGCATTCGAAGATCCCGGGCCCGTTGTTTTTGTTGAATTTTTGCTTCTTCCCTGCTTGCTGCCGGCTCAATCGCGGTATCTCTGCTCTGTGTGTTGTGCTGTGGAAATACCTGTGCTGCGCAAAGATCGCGGCCGGGAAGTAAGAGTCGCGCACAGGTTATTACAGAACTAAGAAGAAGCGCTACTCCGGTTTTTTTTTCGTGGAGTGTTGCGCGCTGAAGATGTGTTCGTTCTTCGTGGTGGACGACTTCGGTTGGTGACTTCGAAGAAAAACGCTGAATTGTGCTAAGCAAGTTCTGTTGAAATTCGCGATCGCGCGGTCGGCCCTCCTTTCAAAATCTGTACTACTACCTATGTGAAAGCGTTCTGGAACAAGATGTAGGTGGGTTTCATTTTTGTTTCTTCCTATCGCATGGCTGTGTTTTTTCTCAAAACCTTTGACAAGTTCTCGGGATTAAGGGTTGATGTCTCTCCGGAATCGACTAGCGTGTGCAGCGTTCCAGAAAATCGATCAACCAGCTGGAATCTTCAATTTGTTGCCCACTAAAGGAATTTTGCTGCAAAGCTGGTTGCAGGAATGTGAACTGCTTTCGCGAATTCCTCCGGTCTTCATCATATTTCGCGACAAACAGCAATAATAAGCAACAAAAAAACAACACGTAACTATCGAGGAAGTTTCCATTCTCAAAGTTGGTGCTCCACCATACAAGAAGAAGCAGAAGGTCCCCATACCGGGCGTGAATAGTAGGTTTCGGTTCTGTGTTTTGCTATTCTTCTAAGTGGATTTGAATATCGGAGAATATAACAACAAGCCGCCCCAAAGAGAGAAGAAAACGTGGAGAAATGATGTATCCAACAGCCGATGCGGTTTGTTCAATTAGTGTATCGATCAATAATTGCTACCGCCTGTTTTAGAGAAGAAAAAAGCGAAAAAATAAAATAAAACAAGAGTATAAGCAAGGCTTCATTGAGGCATACTCTGCGATACAGTCGACAGCAGCTTGTTCCGGCAACGTGTCTACAGGTGTTTTCTTCGATGTCTATCTGCATGTTTTGAGTGTTGGTGGATGGATGCACATATGGTGAATTAAACAACACAAAAGTGTAAAGAAGAACCGGTGACGGCGAAGTTGTTCTTTTTTTCTAAGCAGAAGAGGTGTGAAATTGTTTTCCCTAAACAATCTCGGTACTGAGTGATGCGTTCCCTAGAGAATGTTAATTAGTGTCATGGGTGAAGCAAGTTTATCCAGGCTGTTCCGTTTGTTTTCCTCGGGATAATCCTTTGAATGGAATAGAAGAAAATACCTCTGAATTTGCATACGTAAAGACACAAGGAATATCAAAAGGAATAACACGTGGAATTTCATCATTGCTGACAATTATGTAAGTTGGTAAACGTTTTTTTTAAATTTTATTTTTAAAGCCAACTAGTACTCTCAAAGCGTATGGTACTGGTGGTCCGCCCTATGAGATCTCTGCGTTCTCCACTGCACAGTGGGCCCGGCCGGTTTATGTTTCTATTATTGTTGTGGATATTATTTTTCAGGGTTTTCGTAGCAAACTTGCATACCTACATATATTTCTGTCGCAGGCAGCTCAAAGCTGTAAAACAGTGGTTTATTATAATTTTAGTTTTTATATAAATTGATTAATTCGTAACTTTGGCTATGTGATAAGTAGAGATCTTCAAGAATCTTGTGGGCAACAATTATTTCAATGTTTTAATGTTGACATAATGGTAAAAAGAAATAGTAACAATCTTTTATAATTCTCCAGGATCAGATCTAAGTTCTGGCTGTGGAAGTATGAATAGTGAATAGTGAATTTTCTAAGGCAACTAGTACACGACTTTTGAATAGATTTTCACCACAAAATAAAAACGGACCTGGCCCTTTTTAGTACCTACAGTTATTTTCAGTGATGTTACTCCTGTGAAAGTATCGATAGCATTTGGGATATATGCATAACGATCTTCAGTTTTGCTCATCCATTCATTTTTACTGTGATTTTTTTTCTTCAGATTTTCTATAAAGGTAAGAGCAACTGTCCAAAGTATTTGTGACTTGAGATATAACAATTCTACAAAGATTTAACGTTTTAGACTTTTTTCGTTCAATCTATAGTATCTTCCAAACAAATCAACGCATTTTGCTGCAGTTTCACTGAAAGATTATTGAAAAAAAAAAAGGAAAAATATGTCAACGGGCACGTTTAAAAGTTATGCCGTGTGGAATCTTTAACTCTTGGACCTGAACCGGCGATTTGAGAAGAGAGTTGATATAAACTAAGGTTGCCAAAAATTTTTCCCTACGTATCCGGACCGAAAAATCCGGGCTATTTTATCTAAAAACCTGGCGAAATCCGGGCATTTGATTACAAAATTTACGACCAAAATTCGGACAATATCCGGGCAAAATTGGTCCTAACCTAGAAATCACTCATCGAAAATTAAGAAAAAAAAACTTGAAAAAAACAATTTTTTCATTAAACTTAATCAGCAGATTTTATATCATATTTTAGGCTTTCAAAAAATCTTTCGTGATTATTTTTATGGAACTTGCTCGAAAAATTTCGTTTTCGGCGCATGAATCAAAAAAATTTACAACAGAATTTGTTTTTTTCTGAATCAAAGCAATCGAAAGACTCCCTTCAATTCAACCACCGTGAAAATCTTTTGATTGCTTTGACTCAGTAAAATTATTCGACCAAGTAGGCTCACAACAACTATTAAGCCGGACCGGATTTTTCTCAAATTTTATGTTGAATATCCAGCCAAACTCGGACAAAACGCGGGTAATCTAGCATCCTTAATATATTCGATGAATTGTAATAAAAAATCTTCTTCCTAATTGAGTTAGTATTCAATGTTGGAGTAGTTTTGAACCAATACAAAATTTTATGATAAGAATTTAAGGAAAAAAGTGAACTAGCAAGAATTGATAGATTTTTCAGGGTGACTAGTACACCGGGAATACCGGGACAAAACGGGAAAAGATCGGGACTTGAAATTAACATCGGAAAAACTGAGAAATACCCTGGAATTTGACATCCAAACCTGAAAAAAACTTTATGCAGTGGAAATAACTTTGTCCCTATAAATCCTACGTATAGAAAAAGTTGAAGTTAATCAAGAGTAAACTTTTATTGAAACTGTGACCAAAATTGTTATAGAAAAATTTGATTAAAAATTCAGGCTCAGGATGATATCATATTTGATTCAGAACTCAGAATTTAGAAGGTCGAATTAAGAGCCCTATTACATAAGACGAGTCACGAGTCATTTTACTCGAGTAAGCCATTTTGGTATTACAGTGTCGAGTCGAGTAGCTCGACTAATGGATTACTTGAAAGTTCATAACTCAGCTGTCGCGATTAACCGAGCCAAGTTCGTTTTGATCCAGTTTTGTTTACAGCAACTTCGTTTGATCCGGTTTTGTGTTTAAAAGTGTGCTTGTTTTAGGAAGGCAAAAGTTATATTTTAAAGTGTTTCTCAGTATTTAACATTTATTCCTTTTAATCAGAGAGAAATGATCACCCTCACAAAAACATACCACCACCAATTTCCTGATGATCCCTCGTTGATAAACATTATTTATAGGGTTATTTTCATTATAAAACAGTAAACATTAACGAAATCTTTCAGAAATGACAGGATAATCAGGGAAAAGTCTGATATTTGCAATGAGGAAGCATTTCAAAGCCGGTTTGAAAAATTTCAACATGGCAGCCGCCATTTGAGCACTCAGATTAATTCACTCGACTACCGTAATACGACATTTCGCTCGACTCAAAAGCGACTGGAGTCGAGTCGAGTTACTCGACTCGTTTTATGTAATAGGGCCCTAAGTTCTCTGAGTTAAGACTTCACTCATGCATTCAGAAGTTGGACTGAAAATGCAAATGAATTTTGAGAAAAGATTCTGGTGTAAGTTTGAGATTTCAAGATTTGAAATCGTACTCAATATTAAATTTCAAAATGTAAAAATATAACTAAACTTGAGATTCGAAATTCAAACTCTTATCTGATTTTATCATACTCCTTTTAGAATAGAAATAAAACCAAAACTTATAAACTAGTAATTTAAATCCATAATTCATTAAGCAGTAGATACACAGTATGCATTATCATTTAAGAAATAATTATTCCAATTTTATTCGAAAATCATACACCCATATTCAGAATCAAACAAAAAAAAAAAAACAACAGTAATGCTATTTATGAAATTAATATTTATCTAAATTTCTAAGTTTGAATCTTACGATAAGAATACAAAAATTTATACTCAAAATTCGAATTGATAATTAAATATTGAATCTAATTTCGACATTTATGGATCAGAATTTCAATATCAAGTTGGCTTTTCAGAATTTGACTTCATCTTTTCTAGTCTGAGTTGAAAAGTAAAATACATAAACAGTACAATTTTTTTTATATTTTTGAGATTTATGGGATTGATAAACCCGTATAATAATTCATAATTTTATTTAGGATTGATAGGATTGATTTATTTTTTAATTTTCTGGGCGAAATTTTGGGACTTCCCTGGAACTTAGCAGAACACTGCATTCAAAAAAAGTTAAGTATGCTGAATATCTCGAAGAACTTCTATTAAGGTTCTTTTTTTAGGTCAAAAAATTATTGGAAAACATTAAAAAAACAAATTATTAAAACCTATATTGTAGGATACTAAATACAAATTTTTATATTTAGAAAAGGTTTCTCATCAGTCTCGAATGTTGTATATAATTTTGAAATTTGCAAATCTCCAGATATCTGTTTTCGATTCTCTTCCTCGAGTTGTTCGGATATAGAAATTTAAAAAATTATGTGTTGTCACTATTTTCAGTACCCAAGTCTTAACGTAATATGCGGTCTTCATGGAACAAATACATAACACTAGTCAACACAAAAACTCCACGAAGTAAATAAAAATCTTAAGTGATTTTGACCTCCATTATTTTTTCGGATTTTTGACTAAAAATGCGACAATATTTTTCTTAAATAATAATTTTGTAACAAAAAAAAAAGATATTCATGTTATCTTGAATCCACGTTTGGTGTAAATTAATGCAATAAATTTCGTTAATATCAAAATAACTAAAGCTATAAAAATTTTAAAATGTTTTTATCTATGTATGTCAAATGGTACAAAGTGTAGTGCCATCTAGCGTTAAAATTTGACGTGATAAAATCAGTTTCTAATGTTCCTGCAAAGAGAAAGTATTCGTTATGGCTACTAAACTAAATCAACTAAAGGCTTTTATTAGTATCAGGTCGCATTCATTTTCCCATTTCTTTATGAGGAAATAACGTACAGAATTGTTAAAAACATGTTTTTTAGGGTTTTCATTTAACTTTTAGGGAAAAACACAAAAAAAATGTTTTTGCTATTTTGATGAATTTTTAAACTTTTCGTCGAATGTCTCCCATCAATTCCTGCACAGATTCTAAATAAACGGTACCAGTAATTTTTTTTCTACAACTTCGCCATACCATATCGTACTTTGAATGATTTGCCACCGTTTTAATGTACGCTTTACTATTGCCCAATATCTTTCGATGGGACGAAACTGTTCGCAATTTGGTGGAATAATACCTGGCTGATTTCAGTGGAAGAATGGAGTTATCTTTATTCTGGTTTGTACGTCTATTATTTATTTCGATGCAACTACTCATTTTTCCCAGCCAACACTGCAGCCTAAATGCTAACCACAGTTTGAGTTGTATCGGTCCACAATGTGATGATGCAAACATTTGTGCCGTATTTACCATCATCAGCTGTCATCAGCAATCATCGATCCATTGTTCTTCGATTGCGAATCGAACACAAATCATGTAGAGAAACAAAATAAATAAATCGTGGCTTAGTCCCGCGCATGTCAGGAGAAATCGTCTGATCCCTGATGGATCGTTCTGATCTGTGATTTCCTTTCCTGGAGGATCCGAACGATGAGTTTAAAAACTTCTCCTCAATACGTCAATTGAGAATTCTGAACAGCTTCATTTGCTTCGCAAGAAAAGCATCCTCTTGTAGGCCCTTTCTCGGTGGCTCGTCCATAATGCCTTAGATATCAAGGAGTGGTTGCAATCGCTGGCGACTAAACGTCACACGAACCCCCTCCTCCAAAGCACCCGGAACAGCTTCCAACCGCCGAAGAGATGCTCGCGCATGCTAACCGCAGCGTAGCTACAAAGCATGAAATTAATCTTCTCGAGTTGCACCTTTATGAACTTTGCTTCAGTTGCTCTAACGCTTTTAGCACTCCTGTAATCAGGATTGCAACGTTTAGCACCATGCGTACAATCTGGCTCTAATGCGTTGCTGAAGTTGCTGGCAACTAATCGTCACTCAAAACCGTTCCTTAAAAGCCGCAGAAAAGTCGATCTGCAGACTTGGATCATCTTACGCGTGCTACATCACTAGAATAGCCCTCTCGACGAACGGCTTCATCAAACCTCCGATCTTGGCTAATACTTCACCTCGAGCATTCAGATCTGACCAATCCAGGTTGCAGATCTCGCAAGTCCTTCTCTCAGCCGTCGGAAATGGACTCATGCTGATAACCGCAGCGTGGATAAAGGCGGCAACCAGTGTTCCGAATATCACTCATTCTCAATGAATGTTTCTGATTGCACTTCGCACCTGAACGTACAACGGTCGGGTTTCGTTATTGATTGCTACTGGACCTACCCGATCATCGATCGTTCAATTCATCGCTAAATACAGATCACCTCGTACGATGCTTGCTGCCAAAACAGTGCAGCACCATCATCAAATTGGAATCTCACCAATGCGCAATGCATATGGCGAATCTTGTTGGTCTTCGATCAGGAGTGAATGGATCAGGCAGTGAGTGAGTGATACATGAAGCCGATCATTAGCGTATTTTGTTTGATTTGATATATAGCAAATTAATAAATTTATTTGTTGTTATAACGTTTTTTAACATCAGTATGATCAAAATCAAATTGAAGTTGTGTTTGTGAGGGAAAGATGTTCACTTTCGCCATGTTTTACAAATTTTACAAGTTCTCTTATTAAACTGTCGTCCGTCACTTTAAAATTACTGAGAATTTATGGTGTCCCGCACAACTGTTTGATTTTTCTCGTCCTGCCAAAAATAATTTTAAATTTCATATAATTCAGGCAGATATTGAGTGAGCTACATTCAGAATGGATCAGTTTGTATCTCACTCATCTCCGATATGCGATGTTTGCTAAACCGATGATTCTGAATGATGCGACTCGGTTTGCATAGCTGATAGGAGCGCTGATCGAGATTGCATACCAGCCAGGCGAAGCAGTTGCGAGAGGCGCTATCCCATTATACAATCTGAATGTTTCCAACAGGAAACGCATCCTGAGTGTTTGTTTTGATTGATTTTCGGACTGGCGGCAACAAGAGTAACCCTCTTGGCCTTGAATTCCAATGCAACCTTCTGGCTCACCTGGAGCTTCTCGTGGCCTCTTTGCTGGCTATCGCCTGATTAACTCGTAACATACTAACTCGTTTTCCGTTCCAGGCGTAACAAGGCCCATAACCTGTTGAAATGAAAGATTCAACGCAAGTTTCAGTGGTGGAATAGAATTATTTTTATTCAGTTTCGTTGGTCTGGTCCCTGAACTGGCGTTTAGACTTCCGGTTTTCGGAATTGTGCCGGACGAAATCCCTATTCCCAGCAAAGGAAATCTGCTGCTCCTTCGGCGAAACCAATACAGTTTGTTTCCACTCAATTCGCTATTGGGTACAGTAGTGTTGATGATGATAAACGCGGTACAAATGTTTACTGTCAAGCAAGACTACTCAAACTGTGGTTAGCAGCTACACGGCAGTTTTGGCAGATGGCAATGAGAAGTAATCTTATTTTACTCATTGAGAAATGAGTACTTTCCCGATTAGGGAAAGCGAGTATAGAATTTTTCAAACTCTTATAATGGAAGATTGTTTTGCCTTTAACAATTATGCACTGAATGGTAATTAATTTTGTAGCTTAAAATTTATTTTAATCTTTGGCATAATTTGACACCTATTTGGCACACAGCCTTATTATTTTGATTGGCATTGCCGTTTATGATAAAATTGGAGTAACCTATTATAGTTATAAATTATAGTAAAATCTCAAAGTATTCCTCAACATTCGATTGTCGAAATGCATATCCCTATGTTCTTCGGGATATATCTTTGAATGCATTCTCCATTGCAAGTAAAAAAGTTTCTATGTGGATCCATTCAGCCAAAGAAGCGAAAAACCAACCGCAGAAAACAACGAACAGGTCCCCAAGGTCAAAAGTTTTCTTCCCCTTCTTAGTTGTTGTTACTGGTTGTGGTTTCGCTTATTTTTCTCATTGGCTTAATGTTTATATCTCATCCTATACCCATTCGTTCCCTGCTGATCGTTGTCAAACTAGTGAAGCCTTGAACCAATGTTGGCCGCCCCCAGGAACTTGGAACTACTTCGGGGTTAGGGCCATTCCCTTTCCTAGACCGAGGTTTGGCTGCAGATGCGCTTCTTCGATCATCGTTGTCATTGCACTTCGATTGCAAAAATTAAACGTAGGATCAATAGTGAGATTTCTATTGGATTCTCAGGTGAACTCAGATGAAAATTCACATTGCTCTTCTATAAGTTTTTTTTACGTTGAAATTCAAATAAATTATGCAAGAGAAATTTGCAAAAAAAATGTCTTATGAATCTTTTGAGGATTTGATTAAGAACTTTAAAAATGTAACTTATCATAGATACTTTAGACTTAAGATGGAAATTTTCCTTTTTTATCACTGAATTAAATGTTATGTTTCTAAATGACAGTTCTAAATGACCAATGAGAATGACAAACTTTTCTTGTTCCGGCTCAATGTACTAAGCACACTAAAAATTTTGCATTCACAAACAAGTTAGAAAAAAAAACAAGCAAAAACTACACTTTATCATATAGGAACAAATGATTCAGATTTTTCCCCTCGTCTAGAACATGTGTTCCTAAAACATTGGCGCATTGGCGAAGAATGAGCGCAGCGCAACAAATAAGCACCTTGACGCCGCAATCTAGGGAATCA
Organism: Uranotaenia lowii; assembly: GCF_029784155.1. Taxonomy (NCBI): domain Eukaryota; kingdom Metazoa; phylum Arthropoda; class Insecta; order Diptera; family Culicidae; genus Uranotaenia; species Uranotaenia lowii. The sequence continues at coordinate 26,280,542 of NC_073692.1, forward strand.
ATCTTGCATTCCGGTCACCGAACGCGGCCAGCCAGCAGCCGTTCCGATTCAACGGACGCCCATTCGAGACTCCACCCCGTTTCAGACAAAAACTTCGAACGGAGAAGACTTCTTAGGCAAATTTATTCCCGCGCGATCCTTTTAATATCCGATAATACTCTTTTTTATAAACACGGTCCAGACGAGGTAGATTTATTCTGGCTTAAGACACTCACACAGTCACAAAGTATTTGGACTCAGAACGCGAAAAACTCGCGCGCCAAGTTAAGCTTTAGGTGCTACTAAAGCCCACGTTGCGAATCTGTGTCTTTGGATAGATGTTTTTGCTTCGTTGTCTCATGTGCTGACTCTGTAGGATACAGCCAAAGGTTGGCAGTGTGGCTACATTTATCTACGATTCAATGCTTTGGAATTGGACTTGACCGAAGGCTATCATACTTACTAGACTGAGTCGTGTTGGGATCATTTTTGAATTTCTTAAACCCTGGGGCCTGAAAAGCTTCGTTTTCTTCCAAACTCAGCCTTATTTTTTTTGCAGAATTTTTAAGTAACGTTTACATGAGTAAATTTTAACTTTTATGTTTGTATGGGAAAATTTGTTTGTTTTGTTAAAATAAATCAACATTATTTTTCTTTTTTCTTTGGTATTGTGCTTGCTAATGGGTTTCTTGCCAATTTTTTAATTTTCTGCTGCACAATTTTGTCCAAGAACATAACTTCGTATCTTATTAGGAAAAAAAAGTTCTTAACTGTTGAATAGGGATTTGTCTTTTGGCATTGAAAAACAATCAGTTTAACTGACATCACTAATGGAGCTTAGCGAGGTTTTGCATGACTACTTTTCAAGCAATACCTCGCTAGGCACAAAAAACATGAGCAGGCTCGCTTCCAAAGATGAAACAAAAATTATGTTTATTTTTCAAAACAAAATAATCAATCTTCCCGTACAAACATAAAAGTTTAAATTACTCATGTAAACGTTACTTTAATTTTTTGCCAAAAATCATGGATGAGTTTGCAACCAAAACGAAGCTTTGTAGACCCCGGGGTTTGAGAAATTTAAAATGACCCCAAATCGACTCAGTCTACTCTCTCATACCCTCTGGATTGCCGGATCTCTGTTGCGTTTTGCGTTAACATTATCTTGGGCTAGGCTCGGTCATCGTCATCAGGTGTAACTTTTTTTCTGTTCGAACGAAAATGCTTCTTGTCGAAAGAGTCATTACAACTAGTACTGTAGCAATAAAATGAAGTTCCATAGTAAAGTACTAGATTATATATTTCCACTTACGTTGCTAAAACACATTAAAATAGTTTCACATAAAAAAATAAAATGCTGATAATTTGCTGTAAACACATGCTGCATATTTATAAGATGTTCTTCGAAGAAGACATTCAACTTCGAACATTTTTTCACTGTTTGTAAATGTTTATTGTAATGAACACAAACTACAAGTTAGTCTTAGAATGTTATTAGGGTAATTCCTTCGAGAACAAAAATCATAATTGAACTAAGTTTTGGTTAAATTATTCGTTAAAAGAATGTTGATTTTAGCACACTGTTGATGTGTTCATTTGTGCGACATAGGTTTTTTTTGCTGAATTCAGTCGTTGTCGATACTTTTCAGATTTAATTTTTTGTTCCATTACCAATAAATAAAGCTTAATTCCTTTAGAAATGGGCCACTTTCATTTGATTAAAGTTAAATCCCTAGTGATCGGTTGTACAACATTTTGAAAGCATTAGATTGTCTGTAAAAAAAAAACTATCCCTCCTATTTTTTTTTTCAAAATTTAAAACTAACGCATTTCTGAGATATTTAAGATGCAAGAGAAAAAGACAAAAATAATTGTGCACAGTTTTCTTCAAAATCATCAGTATGAAACTGAGAGCTGACAAAACCGTTTTGTACCTATACGGAAAATTACTATGCTTGAATGATGAAAAAGTATGAAAACAATTGAATCAAAGCAATCGAAAGATTCCTTTTAATTCAACCACGGTAAATGAAAAGTTCATATACCAGTATTTCGATAGCAACTTACTACCTTCTTCAGTGAACGTTTTCGATTGTATCGAAAACGTTCACTGAAGAAGGTAGTAAGTTGCTATCGAAATACTGGTATATGAACTTTTCATTTACCGTGGTTGAATTAAAAGGAATCTTTCGATTGCTTTGATTCAGTCGAATCATTCAACCAAGTAGGCTCATACCACAACAGAATGAAAACAATGTCAAAAATATCCATAAAGTTCAAATCAAGTGTAAGAGTGAAGCACATGAAATTATAAAAAAATCATGCTACTGTTATGTTTTACATTATTTGGTATTCATTTGAAATAAAAATAAACATAGAAAAGTGACAACAAAAAACCGCCTTTTTTGGATGTTGCCAAAAACGAACGCCAAAATCGAATGTTGCCAAAATCGAACAAGGTAAGTATAATTACTTCTCACAAAAAACGATAATTTTTTTTTCATGAATAATTATATGATTACCTTTATTTCCTTCTCAGAAACATTACTTTTTTCCCTACTATAGATTGACAGTTATTATATAATACCAGTCCAAAGTTTTGACTAATACTATTGACGTTTTTGAATTAAGAATATATTTTCCTAATGTTTTTCAAAGACTTCAAACTTCGATAAAATTAGAAGCAAATTAAAAAAAAAATTTCAAGACTGCTAATGACCACATGCCGATGATTATTATTTTTTTACTTCCGTGAAAGATGAAGCTGTATGATAAATCTGCTCAACAGTTATTTTGTTTTAAAATTTTAGACAAATTAGGTAAAAGCCGCTGATTTCGTGACACCTAAATTCAGGGAAAAAATCAATCCTTAACAAGTAAAATATATTAGTTACGAGAAATTAAATCTTTTCACTTTGAAAACATCAAATTCAAACGATTCTCGTTAATCAACGATAAAATTCCTATCCCCGTATTTTTTCCTTTAAGATTAAATACAAAGACTCTTGATATTTTATCATTTCGAGCCGACCACTTCTTAAACTTTATTAAAATTATTCAAACATTCTTTAAACTGAATATATTTTCTTCTAATTTTTTTTTCAATTCGTTCTATAATTTCGAGATTTTGCAGTTCATTTTACAATTTTTCTGTCTTGAATTTTGCATTTCCCAATCCAATCTCCAATCGTTGTCGGTTTATCCCCAGGTGCACGATTTCTCTTCCGGATATTCAGAGTTGTGAGCCATTTTTTTCAAATTCAGAATTCTTAATCCTATGCCTTTCCCAGTAGTATGAAAATTGAGTTAGGAAATTTTTTTCAAATCTTTGGAAAAAATTATCAGGAAATCAATCAGGAATGTAAACTGTAACCAGGATTCACAAAACCAGGATGACAAAATTTGTTTAATATTCTGTGAAATTATAGTTTTTTTTCGGATATCGACAGCTTTTGCTCATCATCTCATTACGAATTTCATGACAAAAAATGTTACTTTCATCGTTCAATGAAAAAAAAATCAGGACTTAGATTGCATTTTTTTTATTATTTAAACAGCGAATCAACGTTCAACAGCGGTTTCGAAATAAATAAATAATCTTGGAAAATTTGTTTTTTTTTCGGAAAAAAGGTAAGCAAATGATATCTATGTTAAAAAGATGATGGTTTAAAAAAAAGATAAATGATCACAAAAACAGGCTTTTATTTAGTGATCTACCTAAATAATTTCGGTTGACATTGTCGGTTAAAATTTGTTAAATGATGTAAAATGCATTATTTACATTTTTTATTTTTTATTTTTATTTTTTTGCCATATATTTGTTGTTATAAATAGCCAAAATTGCTTCGAAAATAGCCAATTTTGCTATAAACCAGGATCTGCGAATCATGCAAAACTTTACCCAAAAAAGGCAAGATACAGATTTACACAATATATGACGAAAAACCCAGATAAATTCGGCATAAAATTTTGGCTTGCATCCGATGTTGGTAGTAAATATATTGTCAATTAATTCTACTTGGAAAAAGATGAAATAAGAAAAAAAAAGCAATTTTCCTGAGTGAGTTCGTGGTATTCAGGCTTATTGAACCGTTTACCATGATAAGTAGAACAGTAGTTACTGATAACTTCTTCACAAGTTTACATCAAAACTGTTATGAAAAAATACCACTCTGGTTGGAACAATTCATGCCAACAAACGAGAACTGCTAATGATCTGTGAACACTGAAAAGATAATATTACACAATTTCTCCAACAATCTTTCACTAGTCGAATAATAATTTACTTACAATTTATAAAAGTAAACCAAACAAAAAGTATTTTTATTGAATACAAAACACAGGCTAGATAAAGTGGATGATTCGAACCGTGGAAAGTTGTCAGAAACCATCACTTTTTACAATAAAGACGAATTTGGGGTCGATGGAATAGACCAAATGGCACGAATATATAGTGTCAAATCAGGATCTCTCAGATGGCTATTGCAAGTTTTTTTTTCAACGTGTTGGATTTAGCAGAGATGGAGATCTTTTATATCAGTCCTATGCGTCGGTCAATCAGCGCCGGACTCTTAGGTAGGTTAGGTTGGATTTAGCAGGAATAAATGCTTGGAATTAGGAAACAACCGGTGAAAAGTTATCGAAGAAGGATTATTTATTTGGACTTTCTGAAGAGCTTGCATCTGATCTAAAAAAAATCGAAGTTTTTTTTAAGTTGATGGTTGCTCTGCATCTTGGGATTGCCCAAGATGCAGAAGAACCGTCAACTTAAAAAAAAAAAACCATTCCTAACGGTCGCAAATGATGTCAAATTGGACAATTCAAGAACAACAAATCAACCTCTATTTGTAATAAATGTAAAAAATATGTATGCGGAAAGTGCACTCACATCAAAATTCACATTTGCATGAATTTTGCTTAATAATTATGTGCTTGGTTGAACTTGAGCTGTATACCGATTTGTATAATTCTGAATTTGAATTTTTCAATTCTTTTGTTGACCTTGAATGTCTTTTTTGGTTGAGTTATAGAAATAAATGTTATGATTCAGTTTTCAATTTTAATAATTGGACACAAAAAGTTTCATTTTATTTGTTTATATGAGCCTGTTTTAACCTAAAGATGTTGCACTCGAAGCTCCGTATCAACAGGTAAAATGCACTTTAATACACATAATCTAGAATGATTTTTGAATTGCACAAACTTTGGTACAATTTCGATGAATCCATGCACATAGAATGAATAATAAATCTCATTATATCGATTTTCTTACACTATAGGTAAAGATTCATTGGGAAATTTTTGACTATTCTAACGTATCTCACCCGATAGTTGATCGAATTCATGCAAGTTATCGGTGAATCCGGGCACCCATAGTAAATTATCAAATTCAATTTGAAATCTTTCTTCTGAAGTCATTGTATCGAGTAAATCGTTTTAAAATATGAAAAAAGTATAATATTCTAGAAAATTGCGGCAAATCCGTGAACCCATGGTAAAACCAATGATTCAGAATTTTAATATAAGAATGATACTATAATATTAGGTATTATTAATTGGAATTTTTTTCTAAATATTTCATCTTAAGTATGCAAAAAAAAAACCAACGTCAGGAGAAAAGCGGTGAATCCGTGCACCCATCGATGCATATTTTTTATTATTTTGAATAAATTAATGGTGGTATCATATAATTTTTGATTATTTGATTTTGATTAATTTTCGAGATTTTCAGTATATGACATGACCACTTGCAGAAAATAAGTTGAATTCGGGCACACCTGGTGAAAAACTTTAACTAAGTATTTCGTTACTAAAACAGTCTATATTAATTCACCAAACTCTATCAGAAAAAAAAAGTTCAAATCAATGTGTAATAAAAGAGTTTTTCTTTACCTGTCATTCTGATTAGTCACGGTCCGAATAGATACACAGGGTGAGTGCTCCTTCTTTGGTCTAGATCCAAATTTAGTCCTAAAATGCCGAAAATTGTAAACAATTCATTTTGCTAGCATAGGATCAAGATAATCCTATATACACAATGAACTCTAATTCTTCCAGAATCCAACCATAGATACCACTTTTAGCTTAGCTTAGCTTAGCTTAGCTTAATTGACTACTCACATCCACCCTAAACTATGAAACTCACCAACCATAGATACCACTTTTTGCCATAAAAAGTCTTTCTGATAAAATTTTCAAAGTTTTTAAATATGTACCTCTTTACCAGTGTTAAATGAGACGGTTCAATTAGTGGGACGAATTTTGAGAAATTAGAGTGAATAGGAAAAAACACGTTTTTATACTGTCCAAGCGAAAAACTAAAAAGAAATTACTTTCACTGTGAAGATTATGAACCATACTAACTATATTCCCTAAATAAATGAAAATCAATGAAAAACCCGAAAAATTTGTAATGGGTCCAAAAATAGGAGGCTTTCGGGTTTGATGTTCCATTTTTAGATCTGACACTAACAAAACATTGTTTCAATGCCAACACATCAAGAAAAGTGTTAAATTTTAATTGGGGCATAATTCAGAACCATTTTTAACATTTTAACATTGTCAGATTTTCACAAATAAACTACAAGTAAGTAAACACAAAAAAGTTAAAGCTATTGTTCTGCTGATAGAGCTGACGGGGAGCGAAAGTGTTTGAGATATTCATAATAGAAATTAAAGTGTTTTTAATCTCAAAAAAGCTGTAATACTTTTTGTGATGAAATTTAATTGAAGATAACATTTTTTAAGGTTTAAGTTATATATTTTCAAAAAATCATACTTTTATAGGAATTTTAGTTCTAGGTCCAATGAAAGGAACCAGTTTAGTACCAAAATAAGAACAGTAGGTTCAAAGATAGAAATTTTGATCATCCATATCTTTGCAAATCTTTCAATAACGGCGACAGTATGTTGGTAATTTTTATTGGAACTTGCAGATAAGATCATGAACTATACATAAATTTCCTGAAAGATATAAACCTCCCGTCCATTTAAGAGAAAAACATAATTATTTAAAAACCACCGCTCAAAGTAGGGCAACTAACCCTATATTCAATTTGCCGGTCTTTCTAGTGTTAAGAAAAGGCAATCCAAATATTAAAAATACACTTTATTTCAGGAATCAACGAAATCATCTCAAATTTTGCACTCATTCTCATCGAAAAAACGTATGGGTGCAAAATGTCAGTTTTTGCAGCTGGCTGAAATTCATAATATTTTTGTATTTATGTATGTATTTGTATTTTTGTATTTATAAATGGTAAAAGAACATGAAACTTCCTTTCCATACTTTCAATGAAAAACTGATGTTAAGCGCATCGATCAAGCTAAATCACTATAAATCTAGACTTCAGAAACATCATTAGGTTAAGGGTTGTGTGGCTTTTTGATGCAGTTTGATTTTTTTTTCAAATAAATTAATTCAAAGTTTGATTTTATATTCAAAGATAATAATCGAAACTCTGAATTTTATTGAACACTTATAAACTAAATAGGCTAAGCTATAGATTGTGCAAAGATCTTTGTTTAGATTCGAGGAAGCAGTTGGGGCTGTTATTCAGTGGAGGTCGTTTATACTTTAGGTTTGAGTAAGGGTTCCAGACAAGACGTATGAAGTACACAATTGCGCCATTTGCGTAGTTTTGTCATGCTTCCTAAATGGCCCCTTGACATTGACAACGACGACGACTATCAATGTCCCCCCCGGTAATGTCTAATGGTCGCCGAGGTTAGATTTTATGCGCCATTCTCCGGAATTTTCGCTGTACGGTCATGAGAACCTAACGCCTTTTCGAGTTCGTATGACATTCGACTAAGTATTTTGTGAGCGCCGAAAAAATGGTCAAAATATCCGTATCCAATTCATTAAATGGAAAAAATACCTCAACTTCTCGGTACGGCGATTGAGGTACCTATTTGGTGCCAAAATATGCTAGAACCCAAAAATGGCACCACCATCATAACAGTGACAATCTCGATCAGTCGCGTTTTTTTTCCTCTAGTGTTACCTTTCCATGTGGTCAGCCGCCTCACAAATCGCGCGATTTCAACTCCACCATAAAAATACATACCTCAATCATACACCTGTGAACAACTTCAAAGTTCTGGCCACCTTCTCAGGGGCCTTCGACGTATTGGTGTCCGATCGCTGCTGACCGACCGACTTCTTCTTCGGCAGTAGTTGTGCAATGCAACTTGTTATCCAGTCAGTCCAGCCTGGGTGAGGTTGAGGTGTATGCATCAGCAACCCGTTCGATCGGAACACCGGGAGGTTGTTGTCAGAGATTTCGTTTTTTTTTTCTTTCTATTCCTCGGAGACGAGGTTGGGTCGGAGCAACAACAAGTATGTATGTAAAAGGAACGATCATTATAACGCTTTTGCTCCGGTGCTGGCTGAGGTGAGCCCAAGATGAATCCGGAGAAAGGAGACTTGTCCGTCGTCGTCGTCCGACGATTGAAGCAACGAGAATAAAACGACTACGGAAGAGAAGAACCCAACGCAGGTGACTTCTTCTCGCTACCGCTTGGTGGTGTTGTGTGCAATTTTTGGTAGCGAAGGTTCCAAGTTGATCGTTGAATGATGATATGATCGGGAGATGAAATCGGCGGCGGCGGGGATCACATTCGATCGTGCGTGAAGAAGAACGAAGCGATCGCGATCTTGTTTCCTTTTGGTTCGTTCTCGGCCCTCGTCCGTTGTTGTTTTCCCAGAGTTTGCTGACTGACCAGTTTTCAGTTCAGCTGCCGGCTTTTACAGGGATTTGCCGATTAATTGTGCATACCTAAGCAATTTAAGTTTCTTGTTCACTTGAATTCATACTTTGAAAGTTCCATATTGGCTGAATGAAGATTCCCAATTGGAATTGATATCCAATTTCTAAGTGTGAATTTTAAGTTTACATGACTTAGGATGACATACTGAGGTTTGCTTTCATGACTTTCATGCTATCTTTTCAATCTTTGTTCAGAACTTGGTATTATCACAAACATGAATTTTAATCTAATTAAGTTTTCACGGTACTCTCTAAAGGATCTTCTAAGTCACTCATATTCAAAGAGAAGGTTTGAAGAACCTCTTAGCTGAATGAAACTATGATTTCAAAGAAATCGATGGTTCCTTTGAATTCAGCCACAGTATTTGCAAAAAATATACTGTGGCTGAATTCAAGGGAACCATCGACTTCTTTGAAATCATAACTTCTAAGTACTTGAGTGGTGAATTTGATTGATTATTCCATCGTTTAGATGAAGGGGCACAATACTGTTGTTTAGTACACGGTCCACCAGAAAGCCCGTCAGGTAAACATTTGTTTTTTCCATCTACTACCTTTAGTTGTGACGATTTCTGATTCTACGTTAGAACTCTTTCGCTTTTTCTTTCATCCTTATACTGGTTCTCTACAGACATAAGTATTTTAAGCTTGTATGTCTGTAGGCAACCGTTTCGTCGTAAAGAACTTTGACTTTGAGAACCGGGGGAACAATTCTCGCTTTTACTCTCTAGTTGGGACCCAACTAAACATAGTGCTGATGTTTGCAAGACGTATGCGACTTGGAGGACAGGTTTTGAAAAAAAAAAAAACAGTCGGCGTGATCCTTGAACGTCAAGTACGCAATATGTGGTGCTTAGGAAAAATTGGAAAAAATTGTTTTCTACTAAACTATCAAGCTGTAATTTTAGAATTCAACCTTTTTTTCAGAAATCATAGGGGTTTTCCTTTAACAAGTGTATTTTTTTTTGCTACCATTGCAATGCATTGATTTAAACGTTACTGTATTACATAGCAATGCAAAAAAAAATTCTTTATTTTAAAAATAGGTACCTTATACAACTTTATTAACCGTCTAAAACTTTTTGCACTGAATTATTCACAGATGATATGTTCATACTTGAAGTTAGCTTTCATAGCTATATTTTTAAATGATTATTGTTGAAATTGGTTAAGAAAATTCATCCAGTGAATTCTGCCCATTTTCACCAATAAGATTAAGATAACCTGAGTTTATAATGTTTATTATTTCTACATATTTTAACCTTTGACGCACTAAATAAAGTTTCTAGTGTTTGAATTTGAAAAAAAATTAGCAACTGAATTTTTCTTAGAACTAAGAATTTCAAGTTTGATAAGGTCACAGACATTAGAATTGAAAAAAATGGATCGCAGAACACTAATTTCGAAAAAATATGGTTAAAAATCATATTTTAATAGTTTATTTAAAACATAGGATTTCAATATGGAAATTTGGACTGAAATGCTTCGCTTACATTTGTGAATTTTAATTTGAATCATTTGTCCAGAATTTCATAATTTAAGTGCAACATTAAAATTCTGCTTTGAAAATTTGCTGGAAATTTAAAAATCGATAGAAATTGCCAAGTTGATAAACAAAAATTCAGAACTAGCCCCTGACGGCTTTTGAATCAAAAACACATTCATTCAACTTCACAAACGCTCTAGTGGACTGCAGGTCCGTGCGAAGAACACATCCGGGAGGGGTTTTTCGAAATTCCTATTTTGCTAGAAATAACAGCAATACCAAAAATGCGCGATAAACGGGGAAATTGATTTCATTTTTTTTAACTGATGAGCAACACACTAACCCGAAAAATAATAAATTTTACTGATTCGATTCAAAATTAACCAGAATCCAAGTACTGAATCATTGCTGTTTCCTTCTTCTTAGCTAGAGATTTGTTTCGAAATAAATTTTAAGCAGTCTAGTTTTGAAATTTTAATTCAATAAATGAAAAAATCGAATACGAATCAAAACCAGAATTTAAAGCTTCGGGAATAAAAATCGGTGCACAGGAAATAGAAAACAAAAAATATAACACCAAATTTGAAAAAAAACTTTAATACTACCTCTAAAATAAATTTCAAATCATTTCAAAAATGAACCCTGAATAAAAATTAATTAAATGATAATGATTTTTTATTATTTGTCATGTTTATTTACATTTCTTTTCCTTTTTTTCAACTGAATTTGAATTCTCGATCATCCTTTTTGAATTTTGGAGAATTTATTTAAATCACAGGTTTGATGATTTGATTTGATCATTAGTCAATGTCATGACTAAAGTCAGAGATTATATTTTTTTACCTACTAAAATTTTTATAGTTGCCAAAATAAATGCTAAAAAAAATATTTTTTTAAGTACACAATAAAAACTTTAAATATTTTCTATTCAACCTGTTCTATTGATTATCGAAAGCTTTTAATGACAAAGTATAGGTTAGGAAATTAGATTTCTTGGGTGATAATAAGCAACTGATAAAAATAAAAATAAGGAAAATCAAGTTTTGTTGCAAATATTGAAAGCACAAAGCAAATACTGATTCAGTAACTATTGCGCTAAAAAAATGCTTTTTAGTTTCTGCTTCGAATCATCTTTCGAAATTTTTAGCTCTAAATATGTTTGCACCCTCAATTGAAATATTGGGTCCTGGAAAAGACAAAAGTAACAAACGATGTTCATCATATTAAAAATCTAAATTATATATGCCAATAAATTAATATGTGCTTGAAATTAAAAAAAAAACACAAAAATTCAGAAATGAAAAACAAAGACAAACTTATTTGGAAAAAAAATTTATTAAAAATTACAATACTTACTAGCGCTTTAAAATAAGGTGAATTTATTTGAAAATTATTTCAAAATATGAAGGTGGAAAAGATTAGATGTTATCATTGTAAAAAGATTTTTTTTTAAACGTCTTACCATTTAGAAAAAAAAACATTTTTTTTAATTTAATTGATAATTCAATGGAACAGATTTTTATAGATTGATCCAAAAGATATTCGTGTTCATTTTTTTCTTGAATCATAGAAAAAAAGCGTAGAACTTTTCTTTACCCCTGGATTAGAGTACCGTTTTTATGCCTTCATTGAGTATGGATAACGGAAAAGATGAGAAATTAGTTTTAGACAGAACACAACATCTGCTTCAATATTTATACTCATTGATTAAGAAAGTAATATTAAATGAATGAGTGTATTTTGTTGAAAATCGTTTCAAAATAGGTTTATATTATCGATCGTTAGTTATGTTTTGTATTCTATTTGTATCTATTTTTCGTTCTACATTTTTTTTATATACCCGACCTTTCCACTATTTTTGTTGGTCTTTCTCAAAAGTATCGTCTAACTGTTGTTTTTGTGAGATTTCGTTTTTTTTCAACGCTTAGATATCTTCGCTGCTATTTTTTCATACGCAATTACGGAACTTAAAAATATGATATTAAAAAACACCTAGCAGGACAAAATTTTGCCAAATGTCATTGTCTGTGATTTTGATAATTTATGTTTGTCAGTTATTCTTTTTGGTCCTTTTGTCGGCTCGAGGCATTTGAATTATTTTTTCACTTATTCTATCTATTTTGCGTTTGATATTTTTAACATTGAAATTTTTGCTCTTTCTGTTTATCATTTGTTGTATTTCTGTTCAAGTTTTGAATTTTTAGTCATTTTTTGAATTCATTTGATTTTGTAGGTACTGAACTCAGTGTAATTTCTCATTTAAAATAAGCGGTTAGTTATGGCGAAAAAAAAACAAAAAATCAAGTTCCCAAAAACCTTTTTTTCTACAAATATCGTCTTGTCCTTAACATTTCTTTTCATTTCTATTGTTTTTAAGACAACTTAAGTGGAAAAAAAATGTAAAACCCCGATTTAAGATTATTGTTTCAAAACCACAAAAATTAAAATCAAATTTATTCTGAAACGTGTGGATATCTTTCACTCATAAACATATTGATAAAAATATTTGAAAATCAAATAGCTTTATATTCTTGTAATGTACTTTGTGTCATAAGTAGAAGAAGATTAGAAGAAAAATTGCAAACAAATTTTTTGAAAAATATAAAACCCAGTATGAGGAAAGTCGCTGTCATTTTCACAGATATGCAAATTCCTGCCAATTTTTGAGTCCCAAAAAATTACAAACATCTTTTTGCACTAAATGAACAATGTTTGGTAAAAATTTCGTATTTAAATAAATTGTCAATTTCATATAATATGTATTGACTTTCAAAAGACTCAAAAAAACGGCCTGTCCAATTTAAAAAATTTAAAAGATATTAATATTCTGAATCAATCATTGCTAAACCCATTATGTGAGCCATTTTGAAAGCCTTTTATTGAGTTGACATTATTAAGGTTGTTAGATTGCCCGGTTTTATTCGGGTTTGCCAGGATATTTAATATAATATTTGGAAAAAGTACGGTTTCGCCTGGTTGCACGGATTGTATTAAAAAAAGCCCGGGTTTTGGCCGGGTTTATTCTCATTCTCATACTCAAATCAAACTAAAAAACAAAGTTTGTTGTATATTTTTTAATTGTGCGTACAAAACAAAGGTTTTAGTACAAGATTCATAAAAATAATCATGAAAGGTTTTTTGAAAGCCTAAAATACGATTTAAAATCTGCCGATGAAATTAGAGGAAATTTTTTTTTCAAGTTTTTATCTCGATTTTTGTTGAGTAATTTTTAAGGTTTGGACCAAATTTGTCCGGATAATAGTTTTGGTCGACAATTTTAAAATCAAATGTCCTGATTTTGCCAGGTTTTAAGATAAAATAGCCGGGATTTATCCGGCCCGAATCAAGCTAAGCTAAGCTAAAATAGCCGGGATTTGTCCGGCCCGCATACGTGATAAAAATTATGGAAACCTGGTGCTGCATATTGCAAGGCATATTGTCTTATCTAAAGAATTTATCCATTTTTAGTAAAAATTATTTGCTATAATGAAAGCGTTATCTACAAATAGTAGTAATTCTTTTATTACTTTAATTCAATAAGGCTGGAACAAACTTCAATTTCTTCTTTTGTAAACCCCCCCCCCCCCCTCCCCTTCGAAATTTCCGAAAAACCCGAAGGGGGGAATAAATAAAGTTTGATGTATTTTATGTCAATTTCGTCTGAATCAAAGCAATCGAAAGATTCCTTTTAATTCAACCACGGTAAATGAAAAGTTGTTGAACTTTTCATTTACCGTGGTTGAAGTAAAAGGAATCTTTCGATTGCTTTGATTCAGTTGAATCATTCAACCAAGTAGGCTCATACCACAACAGAGTCAATTTCGTAAAAACATCCAAATATCCGAAAGATTACAAGACCAAAAAAACAAATTTTCGAAGATAGGAGGAATTTCACCTTTTCTATTTTTGATTTTATTGAATTTTTCGATAAAAAATTACTTGGTCTATAGGTGTTGTGGAATGATATAGTATGTAATTTTGTTGCATACAAGTTTTCGTGCAATGTATTCCAATTTATTTGTTTTTCGCATTATTTTTTATTTATCCGCATTATCCTCAAATCGAAGACCGATCCAAGAAAACTCCACGCGATAGATAATCACTCAAAAGTAATTCTTTTATTCAAGTGTATAGATAATCTTATTCCATACTGAGCACAGAGTTTTTTTTTCTAATCATTCTAGTACATCTTTCTAGTAAAACTTTGACAACAGAAACAATAAAATTTCGCAGCTCCCTCAGTTACCTTCGACACCACAAAAAAAAAAAAAAAATATCGTGAGTTATGGCTGTTTTCTCCCTCAATTCTCCATCATTTTTTCCATTTAATTTAGAAAATATTATGTTCGGGCTTAAAAATTTTGAACCACAGGAAATTGAGTTATGGCTGTTTTTACCTTCATTTCTGAATAATTGAAATATAAAGAAGAATTGAGGGTAAAACCGGCTATAACTCAATTTTTCGATGCTTGCGGTAGCTCGAACAGCCTAAATCGATTCCTCGAGAAAAAAAATCACACATGATAGGTTGCGTTTCAAAATTTCATTGGAATTCATTCAACATTTTCAAGTCCGAACATTCTTTTTTTCTGAATTGATTGAAATAAATGCAGGGAAAAACAGCCATAACTCTGTTATCCGATAATTGCGGTTTCTCAAACAGAATTTATTCGATACCTTAGAAAAAAATCACATTAGATCATTTGGTTCAAAGTTTTAAAGTCCGGATATGCTTCATCTAAACTATTTGAGAAATGTAGGGAAATTGAGGGCAAAACAGCCATAATTCCATTTGCCGATGTGTGCGGTGGCTCAAACAGCCTTCATTCGATTCCTCGGGTGAAATCACACAAAACAAGTCTATTTTTGTACGAAATTATAAAATTACCAAATTAGCTTTTTCTGGATATTTTTACAAAATAGAGGGGAATTTGGCGGGGAAGATGGGAATTGTATCACCCTTTGAATTCAAGATTTATTGGACTTTTTGATCTAAAATAACTCGATTTTTAAATTTTGTGCAATGCAGATCGTATGCAAGTTTGTTGCATTAAAACTTTTGTTCAGTTGTTCCCATTTATTGAAAATTTGGATTATGTTTCATTATCTCCCCCTCGTGATACTTCAATTCCAAGAGACAAAATAAGGATTTCAAATTTGTTCTAACCTTGATGTTAAATGAAAAAAAAAAAAATAGTTGAGAAGAAATAAAACAAGTTCCATCGTATCTATTAAAACAGCCAAAATTTGGTTGCTAACCCTCATCGGTCCCTGAAATTTTTACCCGTTATAGTCCCTGGAGTGTCAATTTGACACTCCTGACTAAAATCAATATATCTCCCTTGTTTCTCAACCGATTTTTACAAAATTTATATTTTTCAAATCTCGTAATGTAACCCAAATGTGTTTCTCAAACAATATTCACCTACAACACTGCAGCTTTCCGCTATGCAAAGTCTAAGAATTTTTTTTTCGAAAAACATGCTTCGGAAAAAAGACTAGATCAGCTACGCTGAAGTTAGAAGATATACGTCGCACATAACGACATATTTGAGTTACATTACAAGGTTTATAAATTTTGTAAAAATCGGTTGAGAAAAAAGAGAGATGCATCTTTTTAACGAAGTCAAGTTGAAAGTCAAGGTCTGATTAGGGAGTTTTTTTTCCAGGACTTTCAGAGTGCGTCTATAAAAAAAATTGTGTTATTTTGGATGCACCCGAATAAAGTTTAAAGTAGCAAAACTTCCAACAGTGTCATATTGACACTCAAGAGCGGATTAGGGTTAATAAGCTCAACATCCACTACTTGCTTCAAAACTAGCATAAACAAATGTCGTATCGGATTTTTAAAGGCCTGTTTTCTTGGTTCTATTAAAATAAATTAAATTTTTAATGAAAAAATAGTATAAGATTTTTCCTATCGAAATAGTAAGAAACTTTATCATACACAAAATCAGGATCAAATATTGGGGATAATATTGGGTACACCGATACACTTTTCCCTCATATGTCCAACATTAGGAACACATATGTCCATAATTAGGAACAATTAGTGCCAAAATTGGAACATCGACACACTTTGAAAAACATTCTATTTTTCTAAAATTAAAGCTCAAAATAATCAATTTTAACTTTCAGAAAAAAAAATTTGGACCTTAGTTACCAAAAAATTTATATCTAAGAATAAAAGAATTTCTGATCTAATCTAAAGACTCATGACAAAATATGGAAAAATTAGGCACACCCACCCTAGTTTCTTGAATAAAAGACTTTTGCATTTTCACCTCATAGAGCTTTGTAAAACTACTCTCCAAACAGTCGATTATCGGCCAAAAGATTTTCCTCGAGATTACATAAAAGTTTGAAGATCTAGAAATTCTTAAGTCATTTGGCATAAAAAAACTCAATTCCGAATTGTTCATTCCCAAAGTTTTACATATTATTTTTCAAGTTTCAACTTATTATAAAATTTATCTGCATTTGTAAACCTACCTTTCTAATATTACCGCAGTTCCAGCGAGCAACCGAATCAATAAAACATTGATTTAAAGCCGGAAATTGAATGCGATTGCAACCTCTAAGAGCTTGAAGATCGGTTTGATTCTAGCCGAAAGAAAACCCACCCCAGTAGAAAAGTTTCCCAAACTGCTTGCTTGCTTGCTTACCCAATCCACACGTTTCATTTAATGTTAATTCTCACATTACAGCACCCAACCATGCATGTAAGACGTTCGGAGGCTCTTTTTTGCCTTTTCATTCTGCACCAGTCAGTCAGTCAGTCGGCATTGTACTTAGCATAGTTACTACGGGCTTTTAATCACTTTACATGCACACTAAGTATGTACGTACGTAGTCTGTGACGACGATGATGATGACCACTCTTCTATTAAAAGTGGTGAAAAACGGCAACAGAAATATAATGGAACAGAGTGACTATGTTTGGGTCTGTTTTTTTTCTCAATTTCTTCACTCTTACATTTCCCATCATCGTAGCATAACTTGTTCAGTTGCTGCCGTCTCGTCATTTCATTCTTTCGAGCATAACACATTCACTTGGGCCAGACTTCGCAGCCCGGGACTGGATTAAGTCGAGTAGGTCGGTATTTGGCTGAGATGGCGTCATCCTTGGATGAGTTCAGAACGTTGTTCCTTTTTTCTGCCCGTTTCGTTTTTAATACTACGGTCAAGGCTTCGAGTTTTTTTTTTCCAAAGACGATTGAACTGAATTCAATTGTTGCTCCAGAAAGCGTCAGCTTGATTTCTTCTGGTTGTGGTTTTCGACACCCCGAACTCCAAAAAACGAAGAAGAATTGATATTATTTTGGATTATTTCTCAACAAATAATTAATGGGGACTCGTTTGAATAACCACTTTTTGGACTAACTGTAAAAGGTAAAAAGTTTACAGATATCCAATCATGACTTAGCTCACGCCAAACGCAAGAGAGAGCCAGATAAATTTTTGCATTTCACGCAGTTTAGGGGAACAGTTGTTGGAACAGTAAATAAAATGCGATCCCCGCGCAAAAAGCCTCGATTTGCACATGCATCCCAAAGCCAGAGTGCCCCAATTTCACGATTTGATGGAGGAAAAAAAAATTAAAAAAAATAAACTGGCGCGCACACATAAAAATACCGCCCAATCTGGGGGCGGAAAACAAGTTTGCGCTCTCCTTCTGAGACTGAGCAATGCGATCTAAAAAATTCAAAAAAACGAAAAAAGAAACAACATTCATGCATCGGCATCGATTTTTGCGGTTTTTTGGTCCGAAATCTGCTTCCAGCAGCACATGCAGCATGCGATATGTCCGGTTAGGTTTTGTTAATGGCTCTGCTGAAATGGGGCTCGAACGAATGAATCTCGATGGCGTGCTGTGGTCAGATAAATTTTGCAACCAACCTAGGACGACTTCAATCGAAATATTTGAACCCGGACGACGGAGGAACTTCAACGGCAGCTCAAGCGACGAAACTTACTCGGCTGATTTATGTAACTTTACGTACAAATGGACTTGTTTCGCAGAACTCTTGAAACGATTCGTCAAACAAGTTTCTTGAATATATCGTAAGGTTGAAATAGTTTTTTAAGGATCAAAAAACAGTATGTGTCAGCACGTCTGGCAACAAGGGCAGTGAAAACCGACGTCGACGCCGACGCTACCATGAGAGTGCAATGATTAAGAGAAAAACTACTAAGAAGAACGTTTCCTGTATAAGTCAGAAGAAAGTGGCAAGCGAAAATTGTAACAGATAGGAGTAATTTAGCAATAATTTCCGATTATTCCAAGTCAGTATTATTTACATTAAATTCATTTATCCTTACTTATATTTTGAAACACTCGTAGAATTCTGTAAACACAATAGCGAACGATCTGTACTTACAAGTCACACAAAAACCAAGATCACACGAAAGGCACGT
Source organism: Uranotaenia lowii (assembly GCF_029784155.1). Taxonomy (NCBI): domain Eukaryota; kingdom Metazoa; phylum Arthropoda; class Insecta; order Diptera; family Culicidae; genus Uranotaenia; species Uranotaenia lowii. The sequence continues at coordinate 26,299,196 of NC_073692.1, forward strand.
GGCATTATTGAATGCTTACGAAGAAAACTTATTTGTAAGTACTGAAATTACCTCTTTATTACTTCAA